>NC_140169.1:119725173-120017673 GCF_963971535.1 Notolepis coatsorum
AACGTCATGCTAGAAATTACCCACCCAGCGAGTAGAAGTAGAATGTAGAAGCACTGTCGTAGCCGTAGCTTCCAACATCATGTAGGTTGCTATTATGGTAAGTGCCATGCACCGTAATCTTATGTCTCTCGTAGCATGGCACCTGGGCACCAGGGCCCCTCCACGGCCTGTGGATGCCACTCCCCTCGCCCCCTTCATCCTCCAGGAAACATTTGGAATGTATAAGGGGATGATGCTAAGACCTGCGGTCAAGGCTGTCAGGGAGACGAGACGGACGGATATGACTATGAATAGAGATCCCAATTCCCTGCGAGCAGGAGTACGGCACGAGCGCCAGGGAAGAAAAAAAATCCATAAATGGAAATGATGTTCGGATGCATCTCTTTACTGGGTGGCTGCAGGATAAGGGGACTTCATATAGCACGCCACAAGCTCATTTGTCGATTGTACGGTCGAGTGGTTTGCATTGATTTCTGGGGGGGGTCCTGATGTTGATTTAGCTTGTTCCAGGGCTTTATATCGGTTGTCATGTTTCTCTACCGATGCAAATTCCAGTCCCCAAACAACGCCAAGGGGTGATCAGCTTCTAGATGATGGGACTATCATCAAGCTCTCTTGGTGGTCACTAAACGGCCGAGCTGCAAAAGGATGATTGATGATGAAAGTCGCTAGCCTATATCTTTGAAAATATATTTTCCACACATCATGTTGAATCTGCTCCCTCTACTCAACCCAATTAATCACATTGATTTAGGAACATGCAGCCATTTCTGTCCATCATGCACCACTGTTTTTTTTACTTTATATATATATAGAGATATTGGAAGTACCGTATGTCATTAGAAATTTTAGCAATGCAAGTACAGTAGAATGTAATGGAGGCCAGACAAATCACGAAAATCACTTGTAATGATCACAACATGATTAACAGGACATGAATGTAATTTTTCAGAGACATGACTACTATGGGTTCCACTGTATTCCATTGGGTTTACAAGCATTACAATCCATTTCCCCCCCAGGGGTGTGCACACTGGTACCTGATGCCCTACTTATGCCCACTATATGACTGGCAATAGTCCATCATCAATTTAAAAGCCACCATGTTATCATTGCCTTTGCTCCATAACCCCATATCTGACACATAACAGCCTACAGTAACTCTGCCTGGCTAAATGGATTTACGACAGGGACCTGCCATCTCAATGCATTGGGTGTCTCCCGTTTTGATTCATCAGGCCTTTGTGCAAGGTCAAAAAGTTATGCCTTCCATATTAAATACATAAACGGGATGTGTGCGAGAAACGGAGGTGGGCAAAGATATTCCCTGAAGTTGCAGGAATCAATCACCATCGATCTGCGATCCCTTGATGTGATGTACAATATGGCACCATCTTAGGACCAATACCTTGGACCAAGGCTAGTTTGAGTGATGATGACACACAGAATTGGCTGCTGTGTCTCCCAAACAACCCCCGCCCCTGAAACCTTTGGAGTGAAATTGAGATGTTGACACACACACACACACACACACACACACACACACACACACACACACACACACACACACACACACACACACACACACACACACACACACACACACACACACACACACACACACACACACACACACACACACACACACACACACACACACACACACACACACACACACACACACACACACACACACACACACACACACACACACAATCCCTCTCTCTCTTTCTCTCTCAGACAACATGCATGCTGTTTCTCTTTTTCATACACACGTGCTAAGACAGTCTCTCTCTGCCTCTCTCCCCAACAAAGGCACTGTCTCGTGGCTCTTTTTCTCTGGGGCTGAATTGGAATGATGAAAATGAAATCCATATTCTGTCAATAACACAGCTGCCAACACTGCGTCTCTGTCATTATAAAAAAGGCTACACCTCCGGGGGCCATGCGCAAACTAATGAATAGTGCAAGCGACCAAAACAAAACATTACTTCATAGCCTTGCGTAAATGAATAAATAAATTAATAAACATGCGTAAAAGTCTACCCGGGAATGGAATGTTTGCTCGTAAACGGAGGAGGGAGAAGGAAAAAAGAAAAGGCAGTTTTTAACATATTTTGGATTCCCACCAGACACTTCAGTTCATCTTGGATGGCTCTTATTTAAATCAAACTGGAGAGAAGGGGAGGGAGATTGCTGCAGACAATAAACTCTCTCTCTTATGCACATACTTTGTACTCAATTCTGTCTTTCTCTTTCCCACACTTAAATAGGCTATGTCTCTCTTCTCACACAAATCTCTCTCTCTCCCTTTGTCTCAGCCCTCTCTAATCTATCTCTTTCACTCACTCCCTCTCTCCTCCATTTGTCTCTCTCACCCTCTCTCCCCTGTCTCTTTCTTTTTCTCCTGCTCTCTCTCTCTCTCTCTCTCTCTCTCTCTCTCTCTCTCTCTCTCTCTCTCTCTCTCTCTCTCTCTCTCTCTCTCTCTCTCCTCTCTCTCTCTCTCTCTCTCTCTCTCTTCTCTCTCTCTCTCTGTATCGCTCTCCCTCCCTCCATCCCCAAACACATCAAGGAGAGAAGAGGAGAATTAACGGCAGGCGGAGGGGGGGGGGGGGGGGGGGTGCAGCGGCGGGTCTCCCTG
Organism: Notolepis coatsorum; assembly: GCF_963971535.1. Lineage (NCBI taxonomy): Eukaryota > Metazoa > Chordata > Actinopteri > Aulopiformes > Paralepididae > Notolepis > Notolepis coatsorum. The sequence goes on from NC_140169.1 coordinate 119,727,815, forward strand.
GGTGCTTCAGGCTATTTCAGGTCCTCTCTATTCTTCCTGTGCCCCCCCCCCTCTATCTCTTCGCACATCCATCTGACTGCTACCACTGCTGAGGGAGGGAGGGAGGGAGGAGGAGGGAGGGAGGGAGGGAGGGAGGGAGGGAGGGAGGGAGGGAGGGAGGGAGGGAGGGAGGGAGGGAGGGAGGAGGGAGGGAGGGAGGGAGGGAGGAGAGGAGAGCTGGGGCAGTATTTTTTAACTGTCTCAACAACAACACACAGGTTTGTTCAGATGCTTTCTCCCCGCTCGCTGTTCTCCTCATCTCTTGTAAAGCCGGATAGTGGCCCCTTGCATCTTTATGTTTGCCCACAAAAATAACATGAGTGTTTGACTGCCGCCTGACATGGAGAACAGATCGGGTTAGCTTTCATAGCTCTGTGGTTGTATGGCAGCGACTTGTAGGAAAGCATACAAGCTGTTTATAGAAACATCTCTCCCATGTGGTTGCTACCTTTTGTCGATGCGTGAGGAATGAGGGGTGCTGAGTGTTAATGTTAGCTGGGAGTTATTTCCGCTCTCCTTCTATTTTCAATTGGTGCGACCAGATGTGACCATGAGGATATTATCATGGTAATGCTGGTTATAACTTCAGTTTCGTACACTTGCTTCTCTGTCCTTGGTGATGTACTCACAGAAGCCTTGAATCTATGAACCTGGATCCATCCCCCTGCACTGATATTAAAATGGCAGCTGCGGTGTAAGCCCTCGGACTGGGTTCGTTTTACCCCAGTGACATAACACAAGAGGTGCTTGTTGGAGTCCAGGAACCCGGCATTGCAGTAATTGAAGTTGAGAAGTTGGTCAAGTTAGTCAGGTGAAATTCAGAGGAAAGTAACCAACCAAAGGTTTTGTGTATCTTGTATTAAGCCTCATTGTGCTTATTTTAAGATGTGTTTTGATCTACTGATATTATGGTCATTTCCAAGTTTCATATTTCCATTTTTATTTCCGTTCACGAAATCCAGATCAAACTGTAAAACTAGCCATTGCGGATCAGATCCAGCAATTCCTGAAAAAAAGGGAGGATGGTTGGTCAAGGATGGGGTTGTAGATGTTGTTGTGCTGAGAGTACTGTAAGTATAGAGGTGGTTGAATTCACAGTTGAACCTTTCCAGAGGCGCCACAGGCCAAACTCAACAAAACATGTGTGACGACGGGGTGTCCAACCTGCTCTCTGCACTGGTCCCAACAGCACCTACGGTCATTATGCAATTGACTGGGTCCTACAGGTGGACTCACTATATTCTACCATGCATGCAAAGGATAAATGACATTGTATCCTACAGGTGCTGTTAGGGTTTGACACCAACCCCAAATGCAAACGGCACAGAGAGAGTTGTTTCAGAGTTAGCCAAAATCAAGGGCGTGTTTATTTACTGAGTAAACAGAAAGAATTTGGTGGAGAACAGAACAAACTGGGAAACAGGCATGTGAGGAATGTTTGCTGCTCTGCAGCTTCTCCCTGGGGGTTACGTTTGTGGAATCTGTCCGTGACGTCTGAGCCGCTCTGCAGAATCCTCCCAGCATATACTCCGGGGTGGAGGCGGATAGGGAGAGAGAGAGTCCGAGTTAGCTCAGTGCACAATTGAAAACTGACAGGTGACAGGTGAAGTGACTTGTCCAAACAATAAATCCAAGTGACAGAATCTTCGGTGTGAAACACACAGTGAGCAATGTCCAAACAATAAATCCAAGTGACAGAATCTTCGGTGTGAAACACACAGTGAGCAATGTCCAAAACAATAATAAATCCAAAGTGAATATCCAACTGGCAAAAAGGGTGAGAACAGTCTGAACGAAAACAGGATCTCTTCAGTGCTTTAACACACACAAAAAACGATTGAATCCAAAAGACTGTCTTACAAAAAACTCACCAGAGCGCTGTGCGTGAAGCGGGCGGATCAAACAGGGCGAGCGCTTCGTAACGGGGAAGCAGGTTCTCCAAACGGAATATTTCTCGAGAGTCCTGGGAGGCAAAGAACAGGGAAAGCAGCGACGGAAGGAAACGGCAAATGCAGAGAATATTTCAGAACGATCCAACATCAATAATAGGGGAATCAGGGTATATAAAGCCAAGGGGTGCTTAATGACAAGCTGTGACAGCTGCGGGATGAGATTGATCATTGCTCCAGAAGCGTGTGGTTGGGGGAGCACCAATCAAACGGCATCTACAGGAAGAAGCGTGTGGAGAGGAGAATGCAATTAATTAACCGAAATACCTTAAAGGAACAGAGCGAGTGGGTGAGCAGCGGACAAAACCTCACAGTACCCCCCCCTCCACGGGAGCCACCCGGCGACCAGGCCGACCCGGCTCGCCCGGATGGGCACGATGGAAGTCTGCGATCAGGCCGGGATCCACGATGAGCTGGCGGGAGACCCAGCTCCGTTCCTCCGGGCCGTAACCCTCCCAGTCCACCAGGTACTGGAACCCCCGACCCCGCCGTCGAACGCCCATCAACCGGCGGACCTGCCACTGGGGGTGACCGTCCACCATCTCGGGAGGTGGTGGATCCGGAGCTGGAGGCATCAGGGGACTGAGGGAGACAGGCTTAACCCGGGACACATGGAAAACGGGGTGAATGTGCATGGACGCAGGAAGTTTAAGACGCAGAGCCGCCGGACTGAGTACCTTCAGAACCTCGAAAGGTCCGACGAACCGGGGGTTAAGTTTCTTGGCCGAGGACCGAAGCGGGAGGTCCCTCGCGGAAAGCCACACCCTCTGCCCAGGGTGGTACGTCGGCGCAGGAACCCGGCGCCGGTCAGCCCCACGACAGGCGCGCTCAGATGTCCGGAGCAGCGCGGTCCTGGTGATCTCCCAGACCCGTCGGCAGCGGTCGAGGTGGTCCTGCACGGAGGGAACTGCCACCTCCGTCTCCTGTGCAGGGAAAAGAGGGGGTTGGTAGCCCAGGGATACCTCAAAAGGTGAGAGGCCGGTGGCGGAACTGACAATGGAGTTGATGGAGTACTCGACCCAGGGAAGGAAACGGCTCCAAGAAGCTGGTCTCTCAACTGCCACACACCGAAGAGCAGACTCCACGCTCTGGTTCATCCTCTCCGTTTGTCCGTTAGTCTGGGGATGATAACCAGAGGAAAGACTGACCGTCGCCCCCAATCCCTTGCAAAAAGCCCGCCATACCTGGGAGGTGAACTGGGGCCCCCGGTCCGAGACGATGTCCTGGGGAAAACCATGGAGGCGAAACACGTGGTGTGTCAGGAGGTCCGCCGTCTCGGCCGCCGAGGGAAGCTTGGAAAGGACCACGAGGTGAACCCCCTTGCTGAACCGATCCACCACGGTCAGAAGGCAAGTGTTCCCCTGGGAGGAGGGAAGACCTGTGACGAAGTCCAGCGCCACATGTGACCAAGGACGGCTCGGAACGGGAAGTGGCTGTAACAGCCCGGAGGGTGCCTGGTGGGAGGCCTTGCTGCGGGCGCAGACCGCGCAGGCCAATACGAACTCCTTGACGTCGTTCCTCATGGTGGGCCACCAGAATCGACGGGCCAGGAAGGAGAACGTGCGATGAACGCCCGGGTGGCAGGCGAACCGGCTGGTATGGCCCCACTGGAGGACCCGGGACCGGACTGAGTCGGGGACGAAGAGACGATGAATCGGTACGTTGCTTGGAGCGCGATGGAAGCGTAGGGCACGCCTTACCACCCCCTCGATGCCCAAGGTGACGGCTCCTACCACCCTGGCCTCTGGGAGGATGGGAGTCGGGTCCTCAGTGGGTGGAGCCCCCTTGGAGTGTAACCGGGACAGGGAGTCGGCCTTCGTGTTGCGGGAACCAGGACGAAACGTCAGCGAGAAGTCGAACCGACTGAGGAAGCTGGCCCATCTTGCCTGCCGACCGTTGAGGCGCTTGGAAGCACGGATGTACGTCAGGTTCTTGTGGTCCGTCCAGATGGTAAACGGCTCCTCGGCCCCCTCAAGCCAATGACGCCACTCCTCCAAAGCAGCCACGACCGCCAGCAGCTCCCGATTGCCGATGTCATAGTTCCTCTCGGCAGGGAGGAACCGACGCGAGTAGAAGGCGCACGGATGTACCTTCTGGTCCGTTGCCGAACGCTGGGATAAGATAGCTCCCAGTCCAGTATCCGAGGCGTCCACCTCAACGATGAACTGTCTCTTGGGGTCTGGGTGGAGCAAGATCGGGGCGGAAGTGAACCTCTTCTTGAGGGAGCGGAACGCAGCACACGCCGCTGGGGACCAGTCGAACGGCAGGGCGGGAGAGGTCAGTCTGGTAAGCGGTTCCGCCACTTGACTGTAGTTCCGGATGAACCTTCGGTAGAAGTTGGCGAACCCGAGGAAACTCTGTAACTCCTTCCGAGAGGTGGGTTCAGGCCATTCCTCCACTGCTTGGATCTTGCGAGGATCAGCTCGGGTCAAGCCCTTCTCCACGATGAAGCCCAGGTAATCGACGGAGTCGGAGTGGAATCGGCACTTCTCCGCCTTGACGAAGAGCCGATTGTGGAGGAGGCGCTCCAGCACACGGCGGACATGCTGGATGTGCTCCTCGAGGGTCTTGGAGAAGATGAGGATGTCGTCCAGGTACACTACCACAAACTCCTCCAGCATGTCACGAAGGACGTCGTTCATGAGCGCCTGGAATACCGCCGGAGCGTTGGTGAGCCGAACGGCATCACCAGGTACTCGTAGTGGCCCCTGGGAGTCTTGAAGGCGGTCTTCCATTCATCGCCCTCACGGATTCGGACTAGATGGTAGGCACTCCGGAGGTCCAGCTTGGTAAAGACGGTAGCCTGGGTGAGAGGCTCGAAGGTGGAGTTCATGAGAGGTAGAGGGTATTTGTTCTTAATGGTGATCTCGTTGAGCTGGCGATAGTCGATGCAGGGTCGAAGGTCCCCGTCCTTCTTCCCAACAAAGAAGAAACCGGCCGCCACCGGGGAGGAGGAAGGCCGAATGAGTCCTGCTTCCAAGGACTCAGATGTATTGATCCATCGCCGCCTTCTCCGGAACGGTCAGACTGTAGAGGCGGCTGCCGGGAAGGGGAGCCCCTTGGCGGAGGTCGATGGCACAGTCGTACGGACGGTGGGGTGGAAGGGCCTGAGCCCTGGACTTACTGAAAACCTCCATGAGGTCGTGGTACTCGGGGGGTATGGTCGAAAAGTCTGGAGGCGGCTCACCAACGGACCTCCGGGGGGGGGGGACAGGACGCCGCCTGTAGACACTGGGCATGACAGGAGGAGCTCCAGCCCTTGATGGTACCAGAGGACCAGGCGATGTGGGGCTCGTGCAGCGCGAGCCAGGGCCGACCCAGGACTACTGGGACAAGAGGGGATCTGGTGATAAGGAACTGGAGTCTCTCAACGTGGTTTCCAGCAATGGTCAGCATGACAGTGCAGGTGCGTTGAGAGATGTCGGCCAGGCGGTGTTGGTCCAATGCGAATATCTCCAAAGGCCTCACTAGGTCCTCAAGTGGAATGTTGGCCCGGGTAGCAAACTCGAAGTCGAGGAAACTCTCGTCTGCCCCCGAGTCAATGAGTGCCTCCACCGTGGCCCGTTGGTCCGCCCAGGCCAGGGTGACGCTCATCAGATGGCCAGGTGGTGCACGGCTCTGGGAATGAGAAAAACGGCTCACCAGGATCTCCCGGGGTCCCGGCGAGCCTGGTCTTTTGGCCGGGTGGGGCAGTTGGCGATTCGGTGTCCCTCCCGACCGCAGTAGAGGCAAAGACCGGACCTGAACCTCGCCTCCCGTTCAGCTTGGCTCAGATGAGAACGTCCCAGCTGCATGGGTTCTTCCTCGGGTACCGAACGGGAGGGGAAAAAACCACCAGTCGTGTTGGGGGCAGGGCGACCAGCAGTACCGTCACGAGTACGGGGGGTTCGGAGTACCTCAGGAGGTCCCTGTCGGGTTCTCTCACGTCTTTTCTCCTGGAGGCGTCCGTCGATGCGAATGGCGAGGCTGAACAGGTCCTCGAGGGACTCAGGTTCCTCCCGGGTCGTGAGTTGGTCCCTGACTGCGTCGCTGAGCCCCCTCATGAAGGTAAGACGAAGTGCTTGGTCGTTCCAACCGCTCTCCACCGCCGCCAGTCTGAACTCCAGCACGTAGTCGGTAACCCCGCCGCTGCCCTGCCGGAAGGTACCCAACCGGGCTCCAGGGTCCAGACCACGGGCTGGATGGTGGAACACCCTGCGGAGCTCAGCCACGAAGTCTGGATAGGAGAAACAGAAGTCTGCCTCCATTGCCCAGGAGGAAGTGACCCACTGGGCTGCCCGGCCTGAGAGCAAGTTAGTCATATAGGCCACTTGGGCTCCTCTTGAAGTGAAACGACTGGGTTGATGACGAAAAACCAACTCACATTGCATGATGAATGTGGCACAATCCTCGAAGTTGCCGTCGAACAGCCGTGGTTCGGAGAGACGGGGCTCCCGAGGTGCGGGATCGGAAAGCGCGGGGCCTGCCAGGGCTGCGGGTGATGCTCCGGCAAATGTTCCTGAAGGAAGTGGGGGTACAAGCAAGGCGTTAACGGTGTCACTCAGCGTGTGTAGATGGAGGAGAATACTTGATTGCTGGCTTGCCAGAGTGCCCAGGGACCCCTGAATAGGCTGGACCTGCTCCCTGAGTTCCTGTACAGCAGCCGCAGCCCTGTCTAGTTGGTGACTGTGATCCTTGGTTAACTCGATCTGGCCAGCTAGTGCTGTTCTGACTCTCTCTGTGTCGGCTGGGGTCGTCATATTGGTTGGATCGTAATGTTAGGGTTTGACACCGACCCCAAACGCAAACGGCACAGAGAGAGTTGTTTCAGAGTTAGCCAAAATCAAGGGCGTGTTTATTTACTGAGTAAACAGAAAGAATTTGGTGGAGAACAGAACAAACTGGGAAACAGGCATGTGAGGAATGTTTGCTGCTCTGCAGCTTCTCCCGGGGGGTTACGTTTGTGGAATCTGTCCGTGACGTCTGAGCCGCTCTGCAGAATCCTCCCAGCATATACTCCGGGGTGGAGGCGGATAGGGAGAGAGAGAGTCCGAGTTAGCTCAGTGCACAATTGAAAACTGACAGGTGACAGGTGAAGTGACTTGTCCAAACAATAGATCCAAGTGACAGAATCTTCGGTGTGAAACACACAGTGAGCAATGTCCAAACAATAAATCCAAGTGACAGAATCTTCGGTGTGAAACACACAGTGAGCAATGTCCAAAACAATAATAAATCCAAAGTGAATATCCAACTGGCAAAAAGGGGGAGAACAGTCTGAACGAAAACAGGATCTCTTCAGTGCTTTAACACACACAAAAAACGATTGAATCCAAAAGACTGTCTTACAAAAAACTCACCAGAGCGCTGTGCGTGAAGCGGGCGGATCAAACAGGGCGAGCGCTTCGTAACGGGGAAGCAGGTTCTCCAAACGGAATATTTCTCAAGAGTCCTGGGAGGCAAAGAACAGGGAAAGCAGCGACGGAAGGAAACGGCAAATGCAGAGAATATTTCAGAACGATCCAACATCAATAATAGGGGAATCAGGGTATATAAAGCCAAGGGGTGCTTAATGACAAGCTGTGACAGCTGCGGGATGAGATTGATCATTGCTCCAGAAGCGTGTGGTTGGGGGAGCACCAATCAAACGGCATCTACAGGAAGAAGCGTGTGGAGAGGAGAATGCAATTAATTAACCGAAATACCTTAAAGGAACAGAGCGAGTGGGTGAGCAGCGGACAAAACCTCACAGGTGCAGCTCAAAGGGGCACTTGTGACCGACAGAAAAGCCCCTGCAGGTAATTACATGTTCGTGTACATCATATGGAAGGAGGTCTCTATAATTTTATATTACCAACATAATTTTAATCCAGTAGAATTGTCCCTCATTTAAATTCTAGTAGAAAGAAATCTGGAAACAGCAATCAAACAAAAATCAGCAAGTGCTTGTTGTAGTCAAGTGCATCTAGCTTACAGTACAAATGGGGACGTCTATCATGGTTACACACATTAGTGCCACCTGTGTAAACACAAAGGCTGTCTGTCTCTCTCTTGGGACAGACTTTATAGGAAATGGCGTGTGGCGCCAATACACATTGTGCTTGATGTTTGCCTCAAGACACTATAGTACCCTTCATAAGCACCCTCCATGGACATCCTTAGTGTGTGTGTGTGTGTGTGTGTGTGTGTGTGTGTGTGTGTGTGTGTGTGTGTGTGTGTGTGTGTGTGTGTGTGTGTGTGTGTGTGTGTGTGTGTGCGTGCGTGCGTGCGTGCGTGCGTGCGTGCGTGCGTGCGTGCGTGCGTGCGTGCGTGCGTGCGTGCGTGCGTGCGTGCGTGCGTGCGTGCGTGTGTGGTGAGCTATTCATGAACGTTCCAATTGTTTTGAATGGCTCCTTTGAGAAAACAAAGTGAGCAGTTCTTTTTCTCCTCTGTGGTGAATGTGTTGACTTACATCGATTGTGACAGACAGAACAGCCAGCAGCCCTGGTTCTGGAAAAACCCATTGAATTTGGACAGTGTATGAATAAAAGGTTAAAATAAGGTTACCTATAACAGGTTACATTTGAGATGAAACCACAGGACATCCGTTCACTGAGAGCAACCCAACCACCAACTGCACATCATCTCCCAGGCCATCAGGATGCTCAATGACACTATGTAACAACCCATCATCTACACTCACTGCACACACATCCACATGTACACACTCACTTTAAACAAACACTCACCTTACCACTCACTTTACTCACTTTAGACACTTTAACCACACTTTATATGTATCTATTATTAAAGAGATTTGTGCTACATTCATACCTCATTTGCAACCTACACTAAGTGTTGTACCTCTGCATTGTACCTCACTGTTACTCATTTTACTCTGTATTGTATATTGTATATATGTATATTGACTATATTTTTTTTATTATAATTTTTTTTTCACACGTTTTCTGTATTTAGCTCCCATCCCAATTTAGTCGTTATGCCAATTCCTTTCCTGGTCGTTGTGCGTATTGCCCCACTGTCGGCCTAGGGAGGGTGTAGAACTACCACATGCCTCCTCCGATACATGTGGAGTCACCAGCCGCTTCTTTTCACCTGACAGCGAGGACTCTCACTGGGGGAATGTAACGCGTGCAGAGGTTCACGCTATTTCCCCCTGATCCCCTCCCTACTGAACAAGTGCCCCGACCGACCAGTAGGAACCGCAGTTTACAACGACCAGGACACATACCCGGCCGGCTTCCCACCCGCTAACACTGCCAATTGTGTTACAGTAGTAGGGGCGACTGACCAAGCCGGAGGTACCGCTGACAGCTGGATTCGATCCCAGAGTCTCTGCGGTGGTAGGCGAGTGCATTCTCCACTGCGCTACCCAGCCGCCCTTTTTACTTACTTCTTTTTTATTTATTTTTTTATATAACCTTTATTTATCCAGGTTTTATCCAGTAATTTATCCAGTAATTCTTAATTACTTTTTTTACTTACTTTATTTTTACTGTATGTAGCACACTCTCAGGGGCTCATACAGAAACAAGCATTTCATCATAAAGTATTCTGTATTTTGTTGTGACAAATAATAAACAAACTTGAAACTTGAGAAGTGACAGCTTTGCTGGCTCCAAAAGTTTTGTTGTCCTTAATTAATCACCAACGGGTGTATCAAGAAATGATACAAGAAGTACTTATAGCGATTAGTATAACAATTTGTGCATTATCTTGAATACATCTCTAACACATCTGCATCTGTTTTAGTTATATCAACGCATCCTTTTTGAGATTGTAATGTTTACACCACAGGGTGAGTAATTGGCGACGGATGGAGTCACCTGTGGAAGAGGTTTCACACTAGACAACTGCGTTCATTCACTTAAATATTTACTTATCTATTTATATATCTTTATATTTATTCCAAGTAATAGGGTAAAGAAATAGGGGAGATAATAGCATGAATGGAAATGTAATCTGGATACAATGATTGGTGGGAATTCACAGGCAGAAGTGTGTGTGCACGCATGTGTGCTTGCATGTGTGTGTGTGTGTGTGTGTGTGTGTGTGTGTGTGTGTGTGTGTGTGTGTGTGTGTGTGTGTGTGTGTGTGTGTGTGTGTGTGTGTGTGTGTGTGTGTGTGTGTGTGTGTGTGTGTGTGTGTGTGTGTGTGTGTGTGTGTGTGTGTATACGTGTGCGACGTGACTAAAATGCTCTTCCACATGAATGGGTGTTTTGTCTTGCTAGCTTAGACAGAGGCGTTGATGTTCAGACTCAATAGATCAGCAACACAGCTAGACAGGCGAGGCATGGCGCATGACGACACCCCTGGTTGGCAGATGACAAACATCTTTGCTACAACTCTGCAGGCATCGACATTCCGATGCTTTTTTGGTGTTGTAGGGTAATTCCCTCCCATAAAGAACTCAATATCAATAGTCGGGAGATGAAAACAGTGTATGTCCTTCTTTTAAGAAAAATAGCATTGTTATCTGACTCGACGCACCCCTTACATCAATGTCACCTGTTAAAACATTATTATCACATGTAATAACCTGTAGTTCATGAAATGCCATACAAATTACACCTGAAAAATCATTGTAAGCACATGTGAGAGATTATTTATTTCCACATGTGCAATGTCTTCAGAAACTGTAGAAACTGGAACAAATTTACTCAGTACAAGCTATTGAACAAACTTGAACTTGAAACTTGTTCTATTGAGTAAAAATAAATGGCTATGAGAACAACGCACAGTATTGCTCAGTATTAAACACTGCAAAAAAATACAAATTTAGGCAAGATATTTTATGTTGTATTAAGCCTCATTGTGCTTATTAAGATGTGTTTAAGATATGATCTCCCAGTTTAATATTTTTCATAAACAGTTTTGTTCACAAAATTCAGATCAAACTGTAATACTAGACATTGCAAATCAGTTCCAGCTATTATGTTGTGAGGGCTGCGTCAGAGCAGGTGCTGCAGCCTGGGAGATCCCCCCGGAGGTTGCTTGTCACTGTCACACCACCCCAACACACACGCGCCCTTAGGAGTTCTCAGCAAGGCACCTGTGGCCAATCTTCAATCAGGGCTCCTGTCTCCCTGCCAGTTACCGATGGGAGTATAAACGCTGCCCTGCCCTGAGGACAATGCAAGTTTGTTCTACCAGGAACAGTAGGTTTGCATCGTACCATTGACTATTTTGTCTATTCCTGTTGAATTTCATATTTGCAATTACTGGCTGGTTGTCTAACTTTCGTCTTGTTGATTCGCGTTTTGTATTTTACTGGCTGGTAAACTAACCTTCGTTTTTCTCTCTCTCTTTTGTCTAGTGTGTGAACGCCGTTCCCGAATCACCCCACGCTCGTGTTTTTTCCCACCCGCTTTGACTCACCAGTATTTTTTACCCACTCGCTTGCCCCATGTTTTCTCTCTCTCGCCTGCCCCCCTCGTATTAAGACCCCAGGAGTTGTTTTTTGACTACCTCACCAGCTTACAGACACATTGATTAATTACACACATCATATTCCAGGCTTCCGCCTACCCACACTACACCACCACAGTCGTTTTGTTTGTTCTGTTGTTGTGAGGGCTCGCCTGTCCCTGGGACCTTCTCCTCTCCTCAACAGCCCCCACCCTTGCACAGACTTTCCTCTACTCCTCAACAGCCCCCACCCTTGCACAGACTTTCCTCTCCTCCTCAACAGCCCCCACCTTTGCACAGACTTTTATTCTTGGCCTTTGTGTTGTCTCCCATGTGTTTTAACCTTGTGTTATCATTAGTCTTGTTCCCTTGTTAATTGTTTTATTTGTCCCTTGTATGTTGGTTGTTTACTCTGTCTAGTGTTCAGTCTTTTCTTGTGTGGTTAGTTTTGTTTGTTTCCCTGTTTATTTCCCCAGAGTGTTTGGTCTTGTGTTTCTCCCCATGTGTGCCTCGTTGGTAATTAGCCCTCCTGTGTCCCATGTCTTAATTAGTCTCAACTCTTCCTCTCCTTCCCTCCCTCAGATATCCACGTCTCTGAGCGGATCTCGGCCTGTCTGTCCGACATCTCAGCCTGGATGACGTCCAACCACCTCAAACTGAACCTAAGCAAAACAGAATTGCTCCACCTGCCGGCCAAATCCTCCCCCCTAACCGACCTTTCAATCACAGTCGAGAATGCAGCTGTGACTGCGTCCCCGACCGCCAAGAACCTTGGTGTTGTCCTCGACGACCAGTTGAACTTCTCTGCTCACATCGCAGCGACGACCAGAACCTGCCGATTCCTCCTGAGCAACGTCAGAAGGATCCGCCCCTTCCTGACAAAAGAAGCCACCCAACTCCTCGTCCAATCAACAGTCATCTCCCGCCTCGACTACTGCAATGCACTGCTCGCTGGCCTCCCGGCCACTGCCACTAAGCCTCTTCAACTCATTCAGAACGCAGCGGCCCGCCTGATCTCAAACCTACCGAAGTCGGCCCATGTCACCCCACTTCTTAGGGACCTGCACTGGCTCCCCATTGCTGCACGAATCCGCTTCAAGGCCCTCGACCTAGCATACCGTGCGGCAAAGGGAACCGCTCCCGCCTACCTCCGGTCAATGGTCTCTAACTACACACCCTCAAGACCCCTACGCTCTGCATCTTCTGGCCGCCTCAGACCTACTCCTATCCAAGCTCCGGGAGGGTCATCAAAGAGAAGTCGCCGATTCTCAGTCCTTGCCCCACGATGGTGGAATGAACTACCCACCCCAGTTAGGACAGCCGAATCACGTCCAATCTTTCGCCGTCGACTAAAGACGCACTTCTTCAACCATTATCTGAATTAAAAAAAAAAACAATAAAAAAAAAAATCTAACCCTAACTAACCGTACTGTCATGCACTTGTCCTAATAAACTAACCTACACTGTAGCATTCAACACTTTGATGAACATTGTTGCTCAGCTGATAGAGTTGTGCCCTTCCTGATGGCTTGTCGTACAGAACTTGTAAGTCGCTTTGGATAAAAGCGTCAGCTAAATGACTAAATGTAAATGTAAATGTAGTCTGTCTATATATGCTGTGTGTTCCCTACCCTTGTTGGAGTTCATTGTTTTGAGATCCCTGTCTTGATGTTTCCTGATTATCCTGTCCTGGCTGTTACCCTCGTCCTTGCGCTCGTTCTTTGTCTCCCTATTTTCAGTAAGTCTAGTTTTTCAGTTTGTATTGTCATCTTTGTTTTCGTTTTTACAGTCTCATTTTATTAGTGTTTATTTTGTAGATTAGTTGTGCCTTCCCCTACCAGCTCTGCTGTGGTTCCTCTGTTGTTTTTGTACCTGCTCTCATTTATGAGATTCCTTGTTTTTGTTGCTACCCTTTTTGAAGTAAAGACCATTTTTACACTTCACCCCTGGCTCCACGTCTCGTTCCACTCGTCTGCCTGTTCTCTCCTTGTTCTGTTCTGCAATTGGGTCCTCAGACAACACTATCCATAACAGAATGAACCGACCATGTTTGGACCCAGCGAACAGAACGAGGGAGGCTTTGAGCGCCTTGGAGGCATTCAGACTGGGGGATTTACCTTCCTCCTCCTTGGAGGAGAGGAAGGATGTTTTCCATCTGCTCTACTCTCTCAGGGAGTGGCACCCTGAGCTGGCCCCACAGCTGGAGGAGTATGGCAGATACTGGATCAAGTGCCTATTCCAGCCTCCAGTCAAGCCCCTACTGCTGGTAAGGCCTCTACCACCAGCATAGCCTCACCTGCTAGGGTACCTACTGCTAGCACCTCAGCCCTGCCTGTTAGCGCTACAGCTACCCCGTTAGCTCCTACTGCCAGCATGGCCCCAGTCGTTAGCATAGCTACTGCAGCTAACCAGGCCTCAACAGCTAGTACAGCCCAATATGATAGCTTAGCCTCTGCAGCTAACCAGGCCTCAACAGCTAGTACAGCCCTGTCTGAAAGCTTAGCCTCTGCAGCTAACCAGGCCTCAACAGCTAGTACAGCCCCGTCTGATAGCTTAGCCTCTGCTGCAAACCAGGCCTCAACAGCTAGGACTGCCCTGTCAGCTAGCTCGTTCCCTACTGCCCCAGTTTCTCTGGTCTCGGTTCCTTGGTCTGGCCCTCCAGCCAGCGTTAACTATCCTGCTAGAACTGCCCCTTCAGTTATCAGGATGGGTTATTTCCGTGTTACTCCGACTAACACCTCAGTCTCGTCTGCTAGAGCCCCTGCTGCTAGCACCTCAGTCTCGTCCGCTAGAGCCCCTGCTGCTAGACTCTTAGTCTTGTCTGCTAGAGCCCCTGCTGCTAGCACCTCAGTCTCGTCTGCTAGAGCCCCTGCTGCTAGCACCTCGGTCTCATCCGCTAGAGCCCCTGCTGCTAGCCTCTTAGTCCTGTCCGCTAGAGCCCTTGCTAATAGCGTTTCAGTCTCGTCTGCTAGAGCCCCTGCTGCTAGCCTCTTAGTCCTGTCTGCTAGAGCCACTGCTACTAGCACATCAGTCTCGTCTGCTACAGCCCCTGCTGCTAGCACTAGCCAGGCAGCTAACCCGGTCTCTACTGCCAGTTTAGCCCCTGCTAGAGCGGCTCTTGCTGCCCCTGTTCCTCCTCCAGCTCCCGGGGAGGTCCCGTCGTCTGGTCCCGGCTCATCTGGTCCCGGCTCCTCATCTGGTCCCGGCTCCTTGTCTGGTCCCGGCTCCTCATCTGGTCCCGGCTCCTCGTCTGGTCCCGGCTCGTCGTCTGGTCCCGGCTCATCATCTGGTCCCGGCTCTTCGTCTGGTCCCGACTCCTCTTCTGGTCCAGTCCGACGCCGTGGTCTACGCCGTGGTATACGGCGTGGTATACGCCGTGTTCTACGCCGTGGTCTTCGGCTGTAGTCCGCGTCCTGCGTCCGGTCCCAAGTCCGGCGCCTGGTGGGTCCCCCGTCCGGGGTCCTGCTCCGGGCCTGTCACCCTCGCCCCTTTGCCCTCGACCCCCTCATCGGCCCTCTGTCCCTGCTTCCAGTTCCCCTCGACCCCCTCATCGGCCCTCTGTCCCTGCTTCCAGTTCCCCTCGTCCCCCTCATCGGCCCTCTGTCCCCGTTTCGAGCCCCCCTCTCCTGGCCTCTGTCCCCATCTCCGGTCCTCCTGATCCCGTGCCCCGTTCTCCCCTCTCCAGCCCCCTCTCCGGCCCTGTTCCTCTGCCCCGTTTCTCCTGTGCCCCTCCTGGGTTTCTGTCGCTGGCCCCCTGCCCCAGTGTCGCTGGCCCCGGCCTAGTCCGTCCTCACTTTTTCCCCCGGACTCTCCCTGTGTTCCCCTTCCCTGGCTCCCGGCCCCCTGTCCTGCCCGTTCCCGGACGGCCCCTTTTGACATCTGGGAGCCGTTCCTGGAGGGGGGGGTACTGTGAGGGTCGACTGAAGGCTTCTTGTCCTCTGCAAAAGCATGCAATTGGTCCACTGATGGATACATCTTGATATTTGTCTAGTCTAGTGTGTTCATTAGATGGGTGAAATCCTCTTTCAGTGCCTCTGTGCCTGTTTTTGTAGGCAGTTAGCCTCTGGTATGCGTGCCATTAGCGTTAGCCACGCTTCTAGGCCTCTTTTCTTTTGGAAAGAATGATAAAAAAAAAATTATAAATATTTTTTTTTCTTTTTTTTTTTTTACTAAGAGGTTGGCTAGTCGACTACGGCTCCTTTCGACCGATTAGTCGACTAATCGACTAATAGGGGTCAACCCTACTATCTACATAGTACTTATACTACTAGACTACATGAAGCAACAGAAACACTCTCTGCATGCTCACATTTCTTATCCTTTTGAGTGCATTTTTACATTAATTCAAACTTTATAAATCAAATCAAATAGCCATAACGCATGAACAATACAAATCTTTTTCTCTATCCATTACATCTGCGGTACCTCCGACTTGGTCAGTTGTCCCCACAAACACAATTGTCAGTGTGTGTGGGTGGGGAAGCCAGTGGGATACGAGTCCTGGTCGTTGCAATATCGACTCCTACTGGTCGCCTGTTCAGCAGGGATCTGGGGGAGATAGCATGAACCTGTATTGGAGGAGGCATAATGACTAAATTGGGGGATGGGAGGAAAAAAGGTCTGTCTCTTTCCCATGGTGCACCGGTCTGTAAGTGGCAAATTGTGCTCACTCACTCAACATACATGCTGTTTTTTGCAAGGGACTGACTTTTTGTAGGCTGTGTGTACAGGTCATGTACTGTATAGGTTCAACACAAAAGCCAAACACATGTAGTTGTGATGTGGGTCAGGCCAGTTGTCTGCTCGTTTGCAGTGCATAACATCATGCAACCTGCAAGCCTGAAGAAGCTCCTAGACCCAAACGTTGCATTAAATAATATGTTTTTTCTTTGCCTTTCTAACTCAGAGACTCAGATGACCAGCTAAGGTTCAGGAGGTTTGTGCAAGATAAAAGCGAAAATAATAGTCCTCAGGAGGTAGGGGGGACAGCACTCTCAGTTCCCACGGGAACAGACTTTCACCCGTTCTGTTCAGCAGCCGCAGCTGGTTTATGGAGCTCTGCCATCTAACTCTCCACATGTCCCATTTTTCCGACTCGGTAACAACCGGGCCAGAACAGAAGGGAAACAGAAATTACGGATCAGGAGGCTGAGAGGAGAATAGAAGAAAACAGAGCTTCTGGGAGCGTCGGAAACCCAGAGGAGGAGGGGGATATGGTGGGAGAGTGAAGGACTCTGTTCTGACAGGGCTCCTCAGTGGCTCATTATGGTCAGTTCTTCATCCCGCTGGTCGTCCCCCAAACTTTTAAACACAGCTCTGTCTTCACATGCTTCCATTACGATGCCCTTGTCCTTCAGAAGACACGTTTGGAGAGAGAGTGGACCTAAATGTATAAAGGAAAACCTTTTATATTTCTAATATATCCGGTGCACCGGCAAATCCTGCTTTTCTTTTTTTCCGACTGATCGAAGAACAAAGGAAAGCGCATGTCCATACCTTTGAATGGTAATCCATGTTTTGTTTTTTTGTAATGACTGTTACCGTGGAGAATGGGGGAGTAAAAAAACCAAAAAACTAATTTTATTTCATATTCAAAGCGCCTGGACTGTGCTGTGCACCTGCTTCAGTAGTTCCCCACCGGAGAGATGCAAGGCGGTTTGATCCTGCTCCAGACTGGCCGTGTGTGGTTTGTGTCTCACGCAGCTACACCTTGTACCCAGCCTCTCGCCCAGGCTGGCGCTGGCCACTACCACTGGCGCTGGCCCCTACCATCTGTCAGAAACATGGGCTTCGAACCGACTCTCCTCCCTCCTCCCGCTGTGTGGGAACAAAAACAAAAGAAAATCTTTGCATTCCACCACAGAGGAGAGATGTGGATGAGAAGGAGGTGGAGCTGAGAGAAAAGAGAGAGAGAGAGAGAGAGAGAGAGAGAGAGAGAGAGAGAGAGAGAGAGAGAGAGAGAGAGAGAGAGAGAGAGAGAGAGAGAGAGAGAGAGAGAGAGAGAGAGAGAGAGAGAGAGATAAGCTAGGAGCTGGCAAATAGAGAGAGAGGTTTAAGAGAAGAGAGAGAGAGAGAGAGAGAGAGAGAGAGAGAGAGAGAGAGAGAGAGAGAGAGAGAAGCTAGGAGCTGGTGAATAGAGAGAGAGGTTTAATAGATGAGAGGGAGGGGGAAGAGGGGTTGGGAGCTGAGGGGGGACGGAGAGATAGAGGGAGAGAAGAAGAGAGGAGAGAGGGTGAGGAGGTGAAGGGGGGGTTAGGAGGCTGACAGTCTTGAAACAGCCTCCCTGACTCAGGTCATGCCTGTGCTTCAGCTCTGATGTCTCCCTTCAAGGAACTGTCAGATTCCAGGTCCATTATCACATCGCAGGTTGCTTGCTGTGTGATCAAACAGATTGCTGTTCTTGCAATGGCAAAATAAAGCAAACGTATGTTTTGCCGGCGAGTGATCAAATGAATGAGGACATCTGACGGAGCAAATATTTACTCTTGCTAATCATCATTAACAGTGATGTTATATGTTTACAAAGATATTATGCTCCTTGGAAAACCACCTATAGCCCACACCTGTAAATCTCTGATGCACGCGAGCCGATTAAGCAGGAGAAACATACGTTTTGTTTGTGATCAATAAATGAGTGAAATATGTTGGCGCGAAAATCATCAAGCGTGTCATCATCGTAAAGCACGTTTTAATTTCTGGAAATAATTACCAACCTGTGTGGCGCCAGTAGCTACATTCACGGTCCAAGTGAATCAATTAAACAGAACACCATGGCATCCAGTGAAATATCACTCCTCATGAATGAATGTGCAACCTTGTCACAGATTAATGCATTCTGTCTTGACGTTGATATTAGTAAATTAGTTGTTGTTTTGATGGGGCAGCAACAAGATAAATGTGTGGGTGGTTCATCGTCATACTGTAATATCACTACAGACAGTCTGGACCCAAGGCATCCCAGGGAACGGTCAAAGTGGCAAAAATATACCCAGACACACACACACACACACACACACACACACACACACACACACACACACACACACCCTCCAGCACCTCTCAACCGCCTGTCCCCCATCTCCCCACAGTAACGGAACGTAGACCAATCTCGGTCACTCTCTTTGTCTGTAGACCAAATTCGGTCATGCCCCATTTTGCGCGACATCCAGGCTTTTTTTACTGTCAGCGTATGGGAATTCCATGCCGACAGCTAGGTGTAGTGAAATTATACTTATTTTAGAATATATATATCAAATTTCATGAGTATTCATCTATATTTAGTCATCTAAAGACTATTAGATATGAACGTATGTACCAGTAAAAAGTGGGAATCTCTAGAATGTGTTTTGGGCGACGGTGTTTACAAGTGCGGGTAGCCTCTCCTAATCAACTTACACAACACTTTCTGTTGTCAGTAGATGGCAGCATTGGTTTAAAAGGTGAAAATGTTATGACTACAAAATGACTACAAATCCCAAGACATTTATCACCTAGTTCACAGGTCAGCACCGGATTAGGAAAACGTGATCTGAACAGCGTTAAACTATTAATGCGACCTGAATATAGTGACCGAGAATAGTCACCTAATTATCTTAACAAAAGTGCATCATTAGCATTATGTTTGTTGTCTAAAGGGGAACATAATGGTACAATTTAAGATTTTAATGTTATCCGCATATAAAGGACAAATAAAACATTGTTAATTTGTAAGAAACCTCAATGAAAACGGTGCAGGGTAAGTGATATTCGCTATTGTTATGAAAATGTGATAGAATCCTATAAAAATGTGGACGCATTTGGTCACTGTGACGTTACACCAAAATGTGCTTTTCAAAGCGGCCACACCTGCTTCTTGTCACAGCCTGTCACCTCAAAACACCTGATCAGTGGTGCAGATGGATGGTTACCGACTGCAGCAAGCTGGTGGAGGGGGGGGGGGGGGGGTTAGAGGAGAAATGAGGGTGGGAGCGATGGACAAGAGATAGGGGGGTGGGGGTGTGTGGGGGGGGGTGTCACACTGATATAGCCTACTTGTTACGGCTCTGCCCGCTTCGAGGAACACGTAACACTTCAGACCGCATGAGACGGTTAATCTGCAGGGTGGCTTGGTTTGTCACGTCCAGCTCTCTTCCCCGCCTCTCTGCCGGCAGTGTCCCCTGTTTGTTCCCCTGAACCTGAGGTTCCAACAGCACAGCATTTCTTCTTTTCTTCTCTTTGTTCAACTCTCACTATTGCTGTCAACTCATCCAGGTCGGAGGATATTAACAACCCCCACGTGGTCTCGCCGGTGTTCCATTTCGGTTCTCAGTAGGTGCTTATTAAAAAGCCCTGAGGTCGTGTGTGAAGAAGCGACGAGGCAAATGGCATTGTGTGTTTCCCGCAAAAGGCCTTTTTTCAGCCACTCCTCCAGCGAAGCCGCTGCGCGGAGGAGGAACGGGAGAAGTACGGCACGGTACAACCTAAGGAGTAAACCCACGCAGACCGTATACACAGTTAGTGCCGTTAAGACCATCCATTTGAGTCACTTATTGCACGCTCCTTCATCATGGGTGGTGTGCATATTACATTGTGTTGTGACAACTGTACTGTAAATAATGTTTTAGACAACGGTGGGCTAAATATGTCTTTGAAACAATGTGATCGTTGGGAGTAATTATAGTTAAAGTGCATACCAGAAAAGCATAGCCTGAACTACTCTATGTTTGTTTGATTGGCTGGTTCGAAAAGGTAAGCAGTGGGCATATCTTATATTTTTGTTTGTATTTGCTGTGCTTAGCCAGTTTATTGACTCTCAGCGTGTGTGTGTGTGTGTGTGTGTGTGTGTGTGTGTGTGTGTGTGTGTGTGTGTGTGTGTGTGTGTGTGTGTGTGTGTGTGTGTGTGTGTGTGTGTGTGTGTGTGTGTGTGTGTGTGTGTGTGTGTGTGTGAGAGAGAAAGCAACTGTGTGTGAAAGACAAAGACGGTGTACACCGTAAATAACTTAATATACACTTGCAAACGGACACACACATGCACACACACACACACACACACACACACACACACACACACACACACACACACACACACACACACACACACACACACACACACACACACACACACACACACACACACACACACACACACACACACACACACACACACACACACACACGCAGTATTTGCTTTCTCCTCTTTTACCACCGGCACATAAAAAGTTTAGTGGGCGCCCTCCCTTCTGCTTTCATCAGCATATCACTTTTAGCTCCCATTATGCAAATGAATCACGGCTCTATAAAGCATATGTAAATGGGGAACACAAGCATGTCCCGACAAAATTACAGTCATAAATCTGATCAACGGCCTCCTAATAATCAGAAGCGTAAGTGAAGCTTGCCTATTTGTCCCAATGTGGCGGAAATCCTTCTACATCACCAGCAGGTGTGACTGTCAGGTGTGAGCAGTTGATTGTCAGGGAAATTGCTCCACATCTTCTTCAAACACTGCATTGCAAAAATCCCTACTTTAAATTTAAACGCGCCTCGCGTCTGGTGTGAAAAGGAAGCCGTGCGGTTTAGTCTTCTTCAAACTCTGAATTGACCTTCTTTGTTATGATTATAATATTATAATATAAACAAGTGCTGTCAATAGATTAAATTTTTTTTACTAATTAATCTCACAATTTTCTGTAATTGATCTAGATTCATCTAGATTCAAAATAGCGTTTTTCGATTTAAGACCGAAGCGTGTAGATATTTACTTGAGTAAAATCATGGAATTAATGTAAAATCAACACAAAGAAAGTATATTTAGATTCAAATACTATTTTAAAAAGAACAAGCAAATATACTGCTGAAAGTTCAGAACGTTGAAGATTGTTCACTCCATAGATTAATCTAGATTAAGTTATTTTAATGCTTTAATTAATTTAAATGAATCTCAAAAGTTAAAGCATTCATTTTGACAGCCCTAAATATAACTATAGACAAACGGTTCTAGAGGAAATGTCTTTTTCCAGGTATTACCTGTAAGGTGAACACCTCCCTGACACAAGACAGTAGTGACATATTTATACCTAAAGGGCTGTGAGAGGCTTAAAGACACACCTGGCTCTATGTCAAGTCCAACTCCTGACCTTTGACCTATACCATCCCCCTATATATCTCTCTGCCATGATGTCTCCCTCCACTGCAAAGTATTCATTAAAGCAGAAATGCCATAAAATTAAGCTTTTTAAAAGCAGAGCACGCTTAGACCGCTGTCAACCCGTGGCCAGACCAGTAACAAGAGTCTCAGCAGACCAGCACACAGCAGGACTCTGGTGCCTCTGCTTCCCACACAGACCCTGACCTTGTCACCTCCATAGCAGCATACTGTGACCACTAAGTTCATCTGACAGAGATATAATCAAGGTCAAACTCGCATCTGACAGAGATGTAGCAAAATTCAAGTGAAAGTTTGACTTTTCGGTGATAGTGTATACATGCGTATTGAATAATAATATTAAGGGCACAGAACTGGTTTAGGTACAACCGCTCGTTATGTGTTATATATAGCAATGTAAGACATTGCAGAGGATTTCAATGAGATAGGCCTACTCATAGGCGGCGGGTGAGCCGAACATTAGGCGAGGCTATAGTTGGGAGTCGCGCAAATTATTATTATTATTATTATTATTATTATTATTATTATTATTATTATTATTATTATTATTATTATTATTATTATTATTATTATTATTATTATTATTATGTTACGGTTGCGCTTTGGTGGCATGATGAAATGGAACCCAATTACAGATATAGCACACGGAGAAGGCAGGCAGTAAACGGCGGTAGGATAACAAAAGCTTTACTTGGAAGAATTGACAAAGGATAATGTGAAACACAAAAACATGAACCAACACAAGGGTAACATTAAACAATGACCCAGCAAGTGAATGCTGGGCCCACAACACCTATATACAAACACTAATTAGAGACAGAGGGTGATTGCTAACAAGACACAGGTGTGGTAGACAGAACTAACAAAAGACAGAACACACAGGGGAATTACTATAGTGAATGTACAAACAGAGACATACAAGACTAAAACACATTTACAAAACACAGACAGTAGGGACACAAGTCTAACACAGTGGAAATAATACAGACAACAAAGACAACGAATAAACAACACATAAGTGGAGGCAAATAATATTCAACAAGTGAGTGAGCTGATCCCAGATCTGCCACATCTGGATCAGCCTACCAGGTGAAAGTGTTGTAGTGTGTAGTGGTGAATTGTTATTGACAGGAGTTCTGAAGGGGAGTTGTGAAGGTCCAACAGGACCGGGGGAAGCATTACATTATTATATCTTTTTTTTTACACACAAATTAATTTCCAAGACTAACAAGTGTCTGTCTGTCGATCTCCCTAGCATTTAATGTTTTCTTTTCCTTTTTTCTATTTAGCTTGTGCATGCTGTGCACACCTACAAACAGCTGCTGTCCATGGTTCTGAATTCATACAATACACACACCCACTAGGCTACTACAGCAAGCCCCACTCATTTAATATATAGTGCAAATTAAGTGTTCAAATTAAGGCATCCAATATGATTAACCATCGTCTTACCTTAATGCTGCAATATGCAACGTTTCGTCTTGGCATCGTAGTAATCAATGATCTCTTCTGCTTTAAGTTTGTCTGTGAGATCACTTTCAATGTGAAGCAGACACAGTTAACAGTCTCTCATGGGGCATTGTTGAAGAAAGACCGTTCACAAGTTGTGGTGCCGACGGGCAATGACAGAGCCAAACGGAAAAGTTTTTCGTAATTTAGATCTCATCATGTTTTGAAAATAATGTACATAGCTTGTTTGCACAATAAAATGTTCAAGATCCTCTTCTTATTAAAACACATATGATTATTCATATTTCACAGTTTTTGTTCTTCATGTTTCATTCACGACCAGGAGGCAGAAATGTAGTTCTCAATTCCATTTAATTTAATTTGTTTTTCCCTTTACAGGTTCTCTAGCAGAGCAGCAGCGAGGCATGGCTTCTATTCTAACAAACAAAACTGTCACTTCTCCCGAAGGATCAAACACACCCTTTTACAGGTGGCACGTGTCTCTAATTAGCGTTGGAGTGTGTGGCCTATGCCTGCGCTCAACTGACTTCCCACTGTGGGCAAAAATGGTGCGTTACAGAATATAGCCTATAATGCAATCTAATTCTAAACAATATGATAAACAATTTAACGTGAATCTCCATTTAGGCTATTATAAAACATATTTATGCCAATTCGATTACACACCTTTTGCTACAATAATAAATTATATTTCAAGCTGTTCAAATTATATTACTATCAAAAAGTCACAACAAACTCACCCCCGATGAGCTCCCATGCGTCATCATTCTCCTAGTTCCAAAGGGTACAGCAGCTGTACCGGTCTCTTCAGGACCAGATTCTTGGGGAGTTTTAACGAACAAGAACGAACCTTTCCGTCCCGTCCTATGAACACCTGTTCAATGCGACCCATTTTCCACATATGCTTTGGCTGCTTGTCTTCGTGCAGCAAAGCCAGGTCGCCCACCTTGAATGTGCTGGGCTTGGTCGTAGATGCTGTGTGTGCTGATCTCAGCTCCATTAAATAATCCTTCTTCCAGCGAATCCAGTATCCGTTGATCAGTCTCTGACGGTATTGTAATCGTTTGTTGAGCTTAGCTGCGTCAGCATTAGCGGGGTAATTGCGGGGAGTGGGCAGTGGAGGTAGGGTCGTGAGTCTCTGTCCCACCAAGAAGTGGGCTGGGGTCAGCGGAGCAGGCTCTCCGCACTCTGCGTGTGTGAAGGTGAGGGGTCTTGAGTTTGAGTGAGGGGTCTTCAGTAAGCAACGTTTGAAGCTCTTCAAATGTAAAAAACGCTTTTCCTAACACTTTTCTCAAGCACACCTTCACTGACCTCACCATGCGTTCCCACATCCCACCCCACCAAGCTGCCCGTTCTACTATGTATTTCCAGGTGATCATTTTCCCTGCAAAGAACTCCTGTATCTTCTTATCTTTTATCAAATTATACATAGCTCTCAGATCTTTGTCTGCACGCTTGAATGTTTTTGCGTTGTCTGAATATATCGTGGTACAGATTCCTCATCGGGCTACGAATCGTCTAAAGACCAAAAGAAATGAATCTGTGCTGAGGTCTGATACTATTTCTAAATGCACAGCTCTTGTCACTGCACAAGTAAATAAAGCTACATATGCCTTTTTATGCTGGGGCTTTACATATAATGGCCCTGCGAAATCTACACCTGTTACTTCGAACGGCTGGGCCTCTGTCACCCTATCTTTGGGCAAGGGCGCAGTACATTGTTGGCCTGCTTTTAATTTACTTTTTCGACAGACAAGACACTGTTTTATCATTTTCTTCACCAACTGGCGTCCTCTTATTATCCAAAACTGTTCTCTCACCTGTGTCAAGGTGTCTTGTAAACCAGAGTGGAATACATCATTGTGCGCTCTCTTTATGGCCAGCAGGGAGAAGGGGTTAGTCCCGTAAAGTATGAGAGGGTGTTTTTGTGCGTAATCCCAGTTGGTTTCCTGAAGCCGTCCTCCGACGCGCAGAAGCCCTTCATTATCCATGAACGGTTTTAGGCTCATTAATTTTTAGCCTCTATGCAATTCTCTTCCATTTAACAAGTCTGTTTGTTCTTTTGGGAAGCTTTCTGTTTGGGAGAGTTTTGTCCAGTATTTCTCCGCCTCTCTGATTTCCTCTGCGCACAGTGGACCAGTTCTCTTTTTTTTCTTCTGTGTATTGTTTGTAAAACGCAGCATCCACGCCGTGACGCGCAGGACTCGGTTGAGTTTGCTGTGTTTTCCCAGGTCAAATAGCGGGCCAAAACACATACTTGTTTTCTCCTCGTTCACTATCTGGCTTTGCACCACACACTCCTCCAAATTCACTCCTTCATCAATATCTTCTTTTGACATACTTTTTCCGGTTGGCTCTCTTAACCACTGTGGCCCGTGCCACCACAGAGAGTCATCTTTTAGTGTCTTTACGCTGGAGCCCCGTGTGCCGCGATCGGCCGGGTTCTCTGCTCCATGGCAGTGCCCCCAGTTCTCTGGGAGGGTCAGGTTCTGAATTTCGATCACTCGGTTCTGAACGAACGGCTTCCATTGTTTAGCCGTGCCTTTGATCCAATGGAGAGCGATCATTGAGTCTGTCCAATAGTGTGTCTTGATTTCAGGCATTTTAAATTTTTCACATACAAACTTTCCTAGTCTAGACCCTATCAAAGCTCCCATCAGTTCCAGTCGAGGTAGGGTGATTTTCTTTAATGGAGCAACTTTAGTTTTGGCCGTTATTAGACTAGTGGCGCATTTTCCATCTATATCTGTCGTGCGCAAATAGGCTACTGCACAATAAGCCTTTTCACTTGCATCACAGAATATGTGGATCTCTTTATCTAAAAGCGTGTCGTCACTATTCTGCAGTTCTGAAGTGTAATTTCTGCTTATGGCTATAGAGCCTAAATCAGGAATTTCTGCGCACCACTGGTTCCATTTTTCAGAGAGGTCATCTGGGAGCTGTGCGTCCCAGTCGAGACCCCGTTCCCACATCTTTTGGAACAGGCATTTCACCCTAATGCTAAATGGGGATAAAAAACCTATTGGGTCAAAGATTCGTGCAGCGGATTGGAGAACTCCTCTCTGCGTGTTTTTTTTGTCTTTTAAATGTTCAATAAAATCCTTCATTTCAAACACAAAGTCGTCTGTTTCAGTTCTCCATGTCAGCCCTAACACTTTCATTGGCGTTTGGCTTTTGACTTCCACCTGTTCATTTTTTACTTGTTGTGTCCATTCTCTTTGCAGCTCATTTGAATTCGTTTTCCACTTGCACAAATCCATTCCAGCTTCAGACATGATCTCCTTGGCTGTTTGAGTGATTTTTAAAGCCGCCTCTACTGTGTGAGCACCGCAGATATAGTCATCTACGTAGAGACACTCATCTAGGGTTTTTGCGACCTCTGGATATTTATTCTCGTATTTCTTTAGATGATGACAAATTGTGGCTGCTAGTAGAAATGGACTCGAGGACACTCCGAATGGAACTCGTGTCATTCTCAGAATGCTAATTTGGTCCATTGACATTGTTTCTCCGGTGGTCCAGAGAAATCTCAATACATCTCTGTCCTGTTCGTTTAGAGAGATATGAAGGAAGGCCTTCATAATGTCTGACATGAGGGCCACCTTATACTGTCTAAATCTGACTAGAATGCCTAACAGGTCTGGATTTAAATTGGGGCCGGTTTGGAGACACTCGTTAAGAGACCGACAAGCTCTTCCATGTGAAGATACGCATCAAATACTACTCTTAATTTTGTAGTTTCTCTTTGATCTTTAATTACAGCATGATAGGGTAAATAGTAAATAGGGTTCTCTGATTGTTTGGACTGCACCTGTTCTACTATTTCTACTATTCCCTCGGCTAGATACTCTTGGATGACGTCATTATATTTATGGTACAGTACAGGCAGGGCCGCCTCAGGGGGTGTGCGAGCAGTGCGGTCGCACAGGGCCTCGCGGGAAGGGGGGCCTCGCACAAAAAAAAATAAAAAAAAATAAAAATAAAATATTTTTTATTTATTATTTTTTTAATAAAATAAAAAAAGTGTTTAATTTTAATTAAAAATTTTTGCGAGGCCCCCCTTCCCGCGAGGCCCTTTTTCATCACAGACCTAAAATCTAGATTTGTTTATATGCTTATATATTTCACATTAGACACGTTCCTGGCTCTGAGGCAGGCAGCAGAATTGGTTTCAATGAGGGGAGGGGTTACAGCCAGGTAAGGTAGCGTCTGTTGAGTTCATTGTGTGTGTCTGTGTGCGTGCCGGGGGGGGGGGGGGGGGCGTGAACCGACTCATTGCCAGACGTGAGCGATTCGACTCACGCTCACGGCAATGAATCGGCTCTTATGAACGAGTCGCTCATGACCGACCCATCACTAGCTTCTGACTATTTCGCGTGTGCAG
This sequence comes from Notolepis coatsorum, assembly GCF_963971535.1. Lineage (NCBI taxonomy): Eukaryota > Metazoa > Chordata > Actinopteri > Aulopiformes > Paralepididae > Notolepis > Notolepis coatsorum. The sequence goes on from NC_140169.1 coordinate 119,755,188, forward strand.
CATTGGAGCCTAGGTTATGCCAGCCAAGATGGAGAGGACATCGTTCGGCAGATGGACTGAAGATGAAAGTTGTTGCATGTTAGACAGTTCAGTCAGGCTAGCCATCCCGGCTAAAGACAGGGACAGCTAGTTAGCTTTAGCTACGTTATAATATTAAGTGTGGTTCAGTCGGGATATAGCCATGATGATGTCGGCTAGTAGCTAGCTTAGCTAAAGGCTAAATAGCGTTAGCTAACCTAGAGACAGTGCGTGCAGCATTGTTATGCCAAGATGAAGAGGATGGTCGTTCGGCAGATGAACTTCGTCAACTCCACGCGGTTGTCTCCATCCTCTTGGACGTTTGGTGAGTTTTTAATGCACTCTATTCTATTCCCGCCGTCGATATCTCTCTCTCTCTCTCTCTCTCTCTGGAGCCAAACTGGCCGACTAGCTGTTGTAGTACTAGTAGCTAACGGTGTGTGGCCTGGTGTCAGCACCTGTATTGCTTTTCTCATGTTGTACAGTTTTTCAGTGGTAGCCGCATAGCTTGCTTCTGCGTTAGCTAATGGTTAGCGATAGCCGGGTTGAGCTAACTGTTAGCCAGTTAGCTGTTTAGCTACGACGTTAGCTGCCGGCTGCGCTCGGCTGGGAACGTTAGTTTGATGCTATCAGTTAGCCTAGAGTTAGCTGTTAGCTTGTGCTACGACCATTGACATTAGCCGTGAGAATAGCAGGGGGTTCTGGCACTCTGACTACGACATCATCTTTGACAGAAGATGTAGTCGGGCCTGCACCATGACAAGGCTCCGGCCATAGCTTCTTTTTGTCCCGCCAGCGAGAGGCCTTTCATCAACGTGGAGACCTGTGTTGCGGCCTTTCGCCCTGCGTTCCTCGTGCAGGTAAGATGTCATGACATTACCCCACTCTTCCTTCCTTCCCCTCCCGAATGTTTTGTTAATAACGATGTTTTTTTCCAGGCAAAACATATGTTACTTCACAACATTTGGAGATACAACATGTGCTGTGTGTGAATTGTCTTGGTCGTTTGTGTAGCTTGGGTAGCGTTGGGCCGTTGGCCAAAGCTGTGTGTGGCCTGGTGTCAGTACCTGGCTAGCCTATTTAGCTGAATGCTGTTTAGCTGTTTTCTCTGGTATAGACCCTCTTCTCTTTGGATTTAAGTGTTGATCTTTGTCCTTTTGGATCTATGTATATTCATGTTGCCTTTGTGAAGTTATCTTTTCCTTCTGTTTTGTTCTTCCATTAAAAGTTGAATATCCTTTTAGGGGCTCATCTTTGCTTATCTCTCTCATACATGCTCTCTCTAACACACACACACACACGACAAACACACATGCTCTCTCTCTCTCTTTCTAACACACACAGTCTGCCTATGGCTGCCTTTCTCGATGGCTAGGCTGTGCTCGCTGAGTCTGTACCTAGTCAAGGATCTTCAGTCACAGTGCTCAGGTATTCTGCCACTGTGTACTCTCTGTTTAGGGCCAAATAGCATTTCAATTTCTTTCCAATGTGTCTCTCTCTCTCTCTCTCTCTCTCTCTCTGTACACTGTATATTGACTGTAGAACGGGAGCTCTCTCTCGCTCTCTCTCTTGCTATATGTTGACTGTATCATGCCCAGCCTCGGGCAGTGCTATTATTTAAGAATATGTTGACTGTATGAAAAAAATATATATATATATATATATATATATATTTTTTTTACCTTTGGGGGGGGGGGGGGGGGGGGGGGGGGGGGGCTCGCGTTTAAATCTCGCACAGGGCCTCGCATTTCTCCCAGGCGGCTCTGAGTACAGGGTTGCTATGGAATTTTCTTACCAGGTGAGCAAATCTACTCTCAGCTGTGGCGTAGTTATCAGCGATGATCACCTGTTCCTCTCTCCATGGCAACCGAACCTGATATCTCCCGTTCGTGTATTTGATTGACTCCTCGAATTTCAGTAGCGCGTATGCAGCGTCTGCGCTCTCAGCGCGGCCTTCTTTTGACATGTCAATTCCGAGGGACTCCCAGAAGCTGCGCAACTGTTTCGAAAGCGCTTGCTTCTCTCCCAGGCTCACGAGCAGCACGTCCACGTCTGGCGTCTCTGTGACACACAGCATTGCCGTTGCGACAATTCCTTGCACTAACCATCCAAACTTGCTTTCGAGCGCAACTACAGTAGTGCGTCATCCAGTCTCTCCATTCGTCCAGTGACGATTTTCCAGTAGTGATCACCTCCGATCAGGATTCCAAGCTTTTCTGAATCCATTCCCATCACTGGGGTATCAGCAAGTTGCATTCCTCTTTTGTGCAGCGTTCCTCTCAGTTTCTCACTGGCTGTTGTCAGGTTTGCTGACGTGCTCACGTGTGGCGTCTCCAGCAGTTCTAGTTCCATTGCTTGGTTGGTTAGAATATTTCTCAGATACACTCTAACCTTCCTACAGGTTATTCGTTTGGGTACTAGCGAGCCAAATGTGTGCAGGTTCAATACCTCCTCCCCTACTACTGGTAGATTTAGAGCCTTTGAGATATCTTCTCTTATAAAACTGCGTTGGCTACCCCCATCCATTACACACCTCACTATCTGGCTGCGTGTGGTTGTTTCAATCCATACAGTCGCTGTCTGCAGCAGAACTGTGCCTCTTTCTGATGTTGGGACAATTGACACTACAGCATCTGAGGGGGTTTCCCTAACATTACTCTGTGTGCCCTTCTGTCTGGTACACACTGTTCTATGATGCCATACACTATTACACTCCTCGCAGTACATTCCCTGCACTTTGCATTTACTAGAAGTGTGCCTGGCACCTAGACATCTGTAGCATCTGCCCTGTCCCTTTAATTTTTCTTTCCTGATCTCAGCAGTGAATTCTGAACAGTCCTTTGATCTGTGATTGCTTTTGTTACAGAATACACATGCTTCTCCATCTTCATTATCAGCTGCGTAAAATGTAGATGTCGATGCTGCGCCCGAGCTCTGGGGCCACCGACTCCTCCTTTCCCAGACACTGTCTGTGGGTGGAGGTGGAGTCTCCTTTCTCTGTGTCAAGTTCATTGTCCTTTCCCGACTCTCCAGTTCCCTTTGCAGGAATGTCATTAGGTCTTTGACTTTCAATACAGACCCTGTAGCCTGGACACGCGTAAACTCCAGGGTTATCTCTTCGGGAATCATTTTCATGAGAATCGGGCACAGTAGACTACCATATGAGTCCGATACAACGCCCTGTGCGTCTAAACTCCTCACTTGTATTTCACAGTCATCATACAATCTTCTTGGTGCGTTAATGTTCGTGGCACTCTTTACAGGGGTCAGATTAAGGAGCTTGTTCATGTAAGCGTTTATTATCAAATCTTTACGGCCAAATCTTTCCATCAACATTGCAATTGCATTGTCGTAGTTCTCGTCGGATAAGGATAATCCTGCGACTACGTTTGCGGCCGTGTCTGTCAATAATGACTTCAAATAGCTGAACTTGTCAGCTGAACTCAGGGTGGTGTTATTGTGAATCGACACTTTAAATTGATTGCAAAAGTCTTGCCATCGGCTTATATCACCACTGAATTTTTCAATTATCAATTTCGGCAGTCTGATATGATCCGATCTACTTGAGTGTGAGTGTGAGCTCCCTTCGCTCACTCTTCTCTGTCGCTCCTCTTCTGTCTTTATGAGCGAGTCGCGCACCAACCTGTTGATCCGAGTTTTCCTGTTGATTATTCGGTCCATATAGTCCAGAGCCGTGGTCACCTCTTCAACCAGGTCCTTCTCCTCCGTCGCTGCTGCAATGTCCCGATCATGTTAATTTAGAGTCGTCTCCTTGACGACTAATATTTCTTTGCTTTCCTCCAAGTCGGGCAGACATGGGGCCTCTGCTCCAATCTGCTTGTCTATCTTGTTCAGCAACTTGGTTACAGACGTCCTTACTGCTCTTCGGAGAGCCTTCAATCTTGTTAGTTCAGTCATTCTTCTTCTTTATCCAATTAGTCCGTCCGTGTAGAATATACTTAAATTCTCCCTTGTTTCGGCACCACTTTGTTTGCACAATAAACTGTTCAAGATCCTCTTCTTATTAAAACACATATGATTATTCATATTTCACAGTTTTTGTTCTTCATGTTTGATTCACGACCAGGAGGCAGAAATGTAGTTCTCAATTCCATTTAATTTAATTTGTTTTTCCCTTTACAGGTTCTCTAGCAGAGCAGCAGCGAGGCATGGCTTCTATTCTAACAAACAAAACTGTCACTTCTCCCGAAGGATCAAACACACCCTTTTACAGGTGGCATGCGTCTCTAATTAGCGTTGGAGCGTGTGGCCTATGCCTGCGCTCAACTGACTTCCCACTGTGGGCAAAAATGGTGCGTTACAGAATATAGCCTATAATGCAATCTAATTCTAAACAATATGATAAACAATTTAACGTGAATCTCCATTTAGGCTATTATAAAACATATTATGCCAATTCGATTACACACCTTTTGCTACAATAATAAATTATATTTCAAGCTGTTCAAATTATATTACTATCAAAAAGTCACAACATAGCTCCAAAAGGTTTCCACGACTTGATGAACTCTGACTCTCCCTCATAGAGCAAGCCCTTGTTTGCCAAGATAAAGCAACATCTCAACAATAGCCTCAGGTGATCCGGTGTTATGCCCAGGGGCAGCCCGGGCAGGGCTTGCTGTGGCTGCAGGGGTGCGGTCGCTGGTGCTGCTGCTGGCAGCTTCTGAATTACTTTGTTTATCTTTTGCCTTGAAAAAAGACTGTATATCCATTTAGCTTTTTGAAATTGTACTCAAAATAGTGCGCTGGTGTTTGCTACAAAGTGATTGGCGGGTGGAAATTCAGAATGCGGATGTTTACAAAAAATGTATTATGCTTTGCGGTGGGATTAGGATGTGATTGGCTACATGGAATGCCTTTTATTTTTTTACCTAAGCCTACTCATAATCACCTTGCTGAATTACCATATGATTGTCACCGGGGGGTTGCAGTGACAACACACACACAATATAGTAGCCTATATAATGCTGCACACATATATTATATATAATTTTCGAAATTCCCAGCATAACATTTGGGAAGGCTTAGCCTACCCTAGCCTTCATTACCCGCTGCCTATGGGCCTACTACGATATCATATTTATTTTAAACACTTTGGTAGCTCATGTCTGATATTACCTGCTCCGTTTGTGTTCACAATCAATTCCATGGTAAGGTATCATGGGATTTCCTTCCCTTATGATGCATTATATAGCCTTAATGGAAAGGCTTAACAAATATCGATGCCGGTGAGAGGCATAAAGCCAACTGCTTGTAAAACAGGGGACAGTCATAACACTGTCAAACCAGGCCCAGACCTTGTGTTCTGGCCTGGGTGTGTTCTGGCCTGGGTGTGTTACTGGGCGTGTGTCCATATAGCAGGAGGCAAATCAGACCACATGCAGGACTCTGGGGCCTCTACCTCTCTCACACTGACCCCGTCACCGTCATAGCAGCTTAACAAGGGCTTGGCACAGGAACAGGGTGTCCTTTTTTCTCGGCCACTGAGAAACACACATACTGTAGCCTCCAACCACATGCACACATACAATGCACTCGTGAGTAAGTATGGACATTTACACACTCACACAGTCCATACCCATACACCCATTCAAAACCCATACATGCCTACATTACACTCACACACACAAACAGACACCCACTTGTACACACACACACACACACACCTCTCCTTCTGTCCCAAAGGCTGATCAAACCCACAATAGAAAAGCTGACTCGTTGGCCCAGAACACAGACACAAGAGACCTCCCATGAGATGCCCCGAACCATCCTGCCATCCTTTACATCAGAGGCAGCCGGGAGATGAAAGAATAATTGCTCACATATTGGGGTTACGTGTCACAGATCAAATAATATGGATTTGGCAAGCGGGCCGTGATCAGATTGGCAGCAGAGCGATCTTCTCTCTTCTGTGTTGAAAGGAGGTGTGGTAGCATGGGAACAACCCCCCAAATACTATTCCCATGGCCTCTCAAGTAGTCATGGCCACACACACTACACACAAATACAGAAACTCTACTGACATGGGCACAGATACACACCATATCCCCCCCTCTTGTCCAAGCAAGTGAAAACTAAAAGGAGGGTGGCTTATTTGTTTCATTGCATTTTCAGGCTTTTGTTTATAGCGACAAGCAACTAAATGAGCCTAATAGACATGGTAATAAGCAATAGCTGTGACTGTGTACGTACATGCATCCACACCTGCATGCATTCACACACACACACACACACACACACACACACACACACACACACACACACACACACACACACACACACACACACACACACACACACACACACACACACACACACACACACACACACACACACACACACACACACACACACACACACAGTCAAGTATAGGGGCAGGGATAACCTACACCAGCTATATAATACTAGTTTGTGCCGAGTTACACATCAACCGGATTGCATGCTAGGTTTTTTCAGCTTTTCTCTTCTACTAACATTTATTTAAAAGAAGATCCATCTTTAAAGATGACTGATGAGTTAATTAAACTCAAATTAAAATTTTCTTTTAATTGGGCATACTTTCAAATGTCCAATTTTATAAATTATTTTAAAATGTGACCATGTGGATGTTTTGAATGTTAACTCTCAGCCCAACATGGAGCTGGTCGCAGCTAAAATAGCAGTACTCCTTACGACATTAAAGTCAAGTTCAAGTTCAAGTTCAAGTTTCTTTAATAGTTGTCATACAGAAGTACAGAATACTTTTATACAAAATGCTTCTTACTGTTACGCTCCGGAGACTGTGCAAGACAAGATAAGTATGAAATAAAATAACATAGTATAGCATGTAAATTAGAAGTAAAAAAAAATGAGGTCACAGTGTTCAGTATAGACATATGTACAATGTTCGATGCAGAATAGACGTAACTGAGTTACCATATAATATACAATACTGTGCAGTGTACTAATACCAGTGTTGGGACTAACGCGTTACAAAGTAACGCGTTACAGAAACAAAGTTACTTTTTGCCGCAACTAGTACTCTAACGCATTACTTTTGAAATTCAGTAACGCTACTTACGTTACTGAATGGTTCGTCACTGCGTTATTTGCGTTATATACGGCGTAGATTGATAGCGAGCGGTAGTGATTATTATTATTATTATCCTCATATCCTGTCTGCCTGGCTGCGGGGAACGCTATGCTGGGGGCGTGTTTTGTTTACTATTCCTGAGATTCCTGACTGATAATGGCAGCGCCCAGGCAGAGCACTCGCGTATTTCTCTTTTGTCGAGCGAAAAGAAAATAACGTTTTAGTTATGTCATTTGTGTTTTGGCTCAAAGATACTGGAGTCTAACGTTAACTACGAGGACTGTCACTCATCCAAATCCACTCGCCACCCGCGTAGAATGATACGAGGCGAGTCTGGCCACTGGCCAATCAGAAATGCGCAAACCAGAAATGCGGCTACGGAAAGAAATAGACCCTCTCTATTGTAAACAAAACAAACGCTCGCTATGAATCTACATAAAAAGAACGCAGTAACAAACTAACAAACCATTTAGCAACTACTTGGAGAGATAATTAATATACAACATGGAAACGAGATAAAGAACATGTTTGAGGCGCTGCTGGAGTCAACTGGACTAACGTAACGTTACTACATCTCGACCACCGCAGACTTTGGTGAGTGCAATGTGTTCACTGAAACTCAAGTTGATCAACGGATTTTGACTGTACGAAATCTGCCAGGGAATCTCATAATACTAATCAAACAATATAAATATAGTCCTTTCATGCACAATTGATATCCTAACTATTCTAACGTTGCAATGCTTTGATTGATATCTTAAACAACGTTGCAACTTGCAAGATGGTGAATGAATGAATGAATGAATGAAAACATTATTTAACAGGTTGCAGAATGGGTACAATACAGTACGGCTCAATACATACAATTGTTAAGGGGATGCAGACCTGAGAAAGACGTTTGTCTTGTTTCCATCAGGGTCCCCCATTTTCAATTCATATAGACATTTATGACATACACAACATACATGACATTTATGGCATAGGGACATATAGGTATTTAGTACTGATACATTTGTGACATAAACGGTATTCAAATATACAGTACTGTTACCCCTAGCTTTGGGTAGGGCGTTCCACATTGTAATTGCGAAACGTGTTTAGTCCCTTGTTTGAGCCGAATCTGGGTTTTACATGATTTGTTGAGCTTCCTCTGGTGTAGTGGTTGTGGTATTCACTGACCTTTGGGAAGTATTTTGACATGTACATGGGTACCCCGGTCGTATAGTGTATCTTGTAGACCAGGCCCATTGCAAGTTGCTGTACTCTGTCGTCTACTCTAAGCCATCCTAGGTTGTCAAAGTGGGCAGGGGTGAGGTGGGTTCTGGGGTTCAGGTCAAGTAGTAGTCTGACCAGTTTGTTTTGTGATGTTTGTAATTTTGTTTTAAGCGCCTTTGAGGTGCTTTGGTACCATGAGGTGCACGCATAGTCGTAGTACCCTTGAATTATAATGGTTATAATGAAACGCTCCGGCGACATCAAGGCTGTTCCTTCAACCGGCGCACTTCTTATTATATCGACTCGGGACAACATTTGTTTGTGTCAGATTTGTGTTTGTATCTAGACCACATTGCTTAGCAGAGTTCGGTGATGTGAATGGAAACTGTCAAGTTGATCAACCGATTTTGAGTACTATCTGGGGCATGGGACTCGGGAGCAATCTTTTTTTTTTATTTATTTTTTAAATAACTAAATAGTTACTTTTCACAGTAACTCATTACTTTTGGGTGTAAGTAACTAGTACAGTAACAAAATTACTTTGAAATGAAGTAACTAGTAAAGTAACTGAGTTACTATTTTTCAGTAACTAGCACAACACTGACTAATACAATACTATAGTGCAAGGCAGAAATGGGATGAGGTGCAATTTAGGTACAATTTACAGTGGGTGTACGAGTTGTAGTGCAAATCCTTTATCAATAAATATAAAGTGTGTTTGTGTGGTTTAAGTGAGTGTGTGCGTGTGGGTGTGTGTGCTGTGTGCATTTGATGGTTGTTGCATAGTGTTTATTGTTCGTTTAGTAGCCTGATGGGTAAAGTGAAAATAAATGAGTTTGTCACACCACAGAAAATGTGTTATTGACCACCCAGCCAATTTGAATGATTAATTTTTTTTATAACCCTGCTCAAAAACAGATCATCTGGATGCTCAGGCATGGTCAGATCACTCTTGATTGACAGCTCCCTTTCAGCTCAAATTATATAAAATGTTTCCACTCAATCACTAAGACGTTTTGCGATAAACTACCAAATGTATCAAATGGACCCTACTTTGTTAGAAAGCTTGTATAATCGACTAATTAGCAAACTGTGTCAGACCACCAAAATCTGTGTTTTTATATAGTCTGGCACTAATTGTTTTAGCATTTTCCGTTCACATAAATGACGGGTACCCTTAGCTTTGCTATGCTACACTTTTGATGTGTATAAGGTGTTTAGAAACAAATCTCTGAATTTGCTTTACCCATACTATAAAATGTCAGGCACAAAATCTTAAAACCAAGTGTTTCACAAATAATATTATTTCCTCTCATTGCGGTTTCACTCCCACTGTTGTGACAGCAAATTCTTCTAGAGATAATTACAGTCTATGAAGCTCAGATGGTGGAGTCATAATGTGCGATCAGCCTGTTTGGTTTCAAAATGGAGAGAGCCTAAGGAGACAATAAGAAACAGAGGAAGAGCCCCTGATGGAGGGGAATATTCAGAACACTGCTGTCCCCAAAATGAACTCATTATCAAACCAGCAAATAAGAAAGTTGCCGCTTTCAAAATCAAATGTTTTTTTGAATCCTCCAAATGACAGCAAGGCACCTGCACGGAAGCCCTTGAGTTCGTTGTTTACCCGGCTGTGTCAGCGATTCTTCGGACCTACAGTAATTTCAATCTGGCTTACAAAAAAAACGATCAAAAGCCTCTGTGTCGTTAATTGTATCAGGCAGAAAATAGATGGATGAATTGATTGGTTTCTACCAATTGAACCCCCCCCCCCCCGCACACACACACACACACCTCCTCTTCTCTCTCCTCCTCCATCTCTCAATTTGCTTTGTTCTTTCAGAGTGCTCCCTTTCATGCTTGCTTTGCAAATTGCGTTTTTTACTTAACACAGTGCTTAATTGCAGGCACATGCTCGAGTGGTCGCGAGGCCCTCCGGAGCCAAAAAGAACAAAAAAAACAGGCAATGACGCCATCTCTGTGGCGGCGGCCCTGTATAGTTGGGATTGTTCTGGAAAAGTGGCAGCCGGGGTGCCAGCCTGCCACTCAGAGCCCTGTGGCCACAGAGTGGAGCGTGGTCCATCTCCTGGGCACTAGTGCCAGATGGCGGTGCCAGTCACTGGGACAAAAAAAGAAAGGAGGAGAGGCAAGAGAGAGAGAGAGAGAGAGCGAGAAAGAGAGGGTGAATGGCGGGGGAATGAGAAGAAGTGAGGCTAGTTAAATGAGAGGGGAGGAAAGTGAGTTTGAGTTTTCGTCTGATCATTAGATTTCTAAACTTGGATGGATTTGCATAGCATCGGGTTGGCTGTGGCCCACATCCACCCCCCGCAACGTCACACCCTCTAACCCCCCTCACCGCCTATATGGAAAGGCTGCCAATGCATTCCATTATTCGTGTCAAGGCGGTGAAGAAAATAACGGCACTGGCATGCAGCCAATGTTTACGGCTCCTCTCCACCCTCGCTCTGCTGTTTCTCTGAAGGTAACCCAGATCTGCTGAGGAGGGACGACGGGTGAGGCTCAGCACCTCTACTGAGAGATAGGGAGTTAGAGGAAGAGAGAGAGACACATGCAGCACACATGCTCCACAGGCAGAGCTTAGCGGAGCTTGAATCTGAAAACTAAACAGGCCATCTCTGGAGACCAGCTCCCACCGTTCTAATGGCTCTGAGAGATTATACTCTACCCTATACCCAGGTACTGCACTGATGGAGAGCGCAAAGGACACACCCTTAGGTACCTTTTTTAGTTCTGTGTACCTGCACAGTAGCCTACTAGTATGTGTGTGTTCCTGACTTGACTATAACATTTGGGGAAACATTCCAAATACGGACAAAAGCACCATCCCCAACACTTTTCATTAACACGGCTAGCACTAGGCCTAGCTGTAACATGATTAACACAGGCTAGTGTTAGTCCTAGTTGTAACATGATTAACACAGGCTAGTGTTAGACCTAGCTGTAACATGATTAACACAAGCTAGTGTTAGTCCCAGCTGTAACATGATTAACACAGGCTAGGCCTAGCTGTAACACAAGCTAACACTAGGCCTAGCTGTAACATGATTAACACAATCTAGTGTTAGGACTAGCTGTAACATAGGGTGACCAAACGTCTTCTTTTGCCTTGCATGTCCTCTTTTCACGCCCTGTCCAGGGCGTCCGGGGGGGGTTTATAAATTCATGAAAATGTCCGGGTTTTTCAGTTTCAGTTTCAGTTTCACGGCATTTTGCGAGCATCTGAAGGCTTGGGCTGCATTTCTCGCCAAACATATAAATGACCGAATTAAAGCACTATTTGTTGCCGTTCGAATGCCATCTCACTTGACAAAATCCGTTCATCGGTTCTCGAGTTACATGCCTATGTCAGGCGAGCGTCTTTTTACGCCAGATTATCACCCCGGACTCCCGAGGCCCCAGAAGTCAATCATCCGCCGATTGCGAAAATGATTGGTCAGCGTTGTAATTTGTAGTCAACAATAGCTTTCCAGTGATATCCCACGTTGGGGTGTGCGAATCAGGGATCTACTGTAGGTGAAAATTGCCGAAGACAGGATCAAGTGATACAAATTCCTAATGAATTTACTTGTATCAGGAAATGGAGAGATGGAGAGCTTTTTTCTTGCACACGGTTTACCCGGATGTCTCCTAGAACAGCGGTTCTCAACAGGGGTGCCGCGGCACCCTAGGTTGCCTCAGAGAGCTGCCAGTGGTGCCTTGAGATTAAAAAAATATATATATTCTTTTTGGATTACAGAAAATTAGCACTATAGTGCTATCTGTTGCAGCTGCACTGTTTTCCATGAAAATACCATATTTGGATAAGTTTGACCATTTCTCAAAATCTGAAAATCATTATTTAATAAAACACAGAAAAGGATCACCAAATTACTCTGGATTAAAAAAAACTTTACAGACAACATTGAGACAAAGCTTCCTGACACATCTCCATCCAAACTCTTGGAAGAACTCATTGAAATCTCATCTGATACCACCTGGAGAGCTCGTTTCAGAGTGTGGTGCTGAGTACCAAGTATCTCATGATGCAGCAGTTAAGGTGTTGATACCATTCAGCACCACATATCTGTGTGAAGCCATGGCTTTTCATCCATGACAGCTCTGAAAACAAAATATAGGGACAAGTTGAGCCTTGAGGATGACATGCGTGTTGCCTTGTCAAAGATCTCCCCACGTATTGACCGTATTATTAGCCAGCAGCAGCAGACCTCGCATTGAGCTAGAAATGTCCACTGAGTGAACAAGTGCTTATTTTCTGTATTTATTTATATTTTTGGAGAAATGGTAACTTGGTGATCCTTTTCTGTGAAATGGTCACACTTATCATAATATGCTATTTTTATGGAGAACAGTGCAGCTGCAACAGATAGCACTTTAGTGATCCTTTTCTATTTTAAAAAAAATACATGATTTTCAGTTTTTGAGAAATGGTCACACTTATCCAAATATGCTATTTTTATGGAAAATAGTGCAGCTGCAACAGATAGCACTTTAGTGATCATTTTATGTAATTTTATTTAAAGAAATATGCTATTTGATTTACTACTACAATCAATGTAATGTCAACAGTACTAAGCCATTTAGACCTGAAACACCTGTTAATAATGCATTATAGCCTGCATATACACACAAATGTGTTTCCCGGTTTCTTAAATGAACATTATTTTGAAAGCAAGCACTTTTGTCATCATTGCAGCAAAAAAGACAGGACCGGAAAAGTCTTTATCGTATGTAGGGGTGCCCTGGAATATTTTATTGAACACTAGAAGACTCATTTCTGAACGGATTTTTATAAAATATGGACCTGTACTACATAAGACTTCAGACTCTGGATTTGCTGTGTCTTCCAGCTTATACAAAAAATATTTATATATATTATTTTGGAATATTGCAACTACTACACAAAAAACGTGAGTACACAAGTTCAACTCAAGTTCAGCCCTATGTTACTCATTAGCACTAAAAGTGATTTTTCTTTATTGTGTAAGAAACGTCAGAATGTTATCTTTCAAAAGAGACCAGGCTTATGCGTGTGCTAAACATAAAGTATAAAGATAAGCTTTGCAAAAAAAGTATGCAGTCCTCAAGTTCAAGTAAAAATAAATTGGCACTTTTCTGGGCGCATGTTATGTGGTTAAATTTGGGATATTGCAACCACTACAGAAAAATTTGAGTACACAAGTTCAAGTTCAACTCAAGTTCAGACATATATGCTACTCTATTTCATTAGCACTAAAAGTGATTTTCCTTTTTTGCATTAGTAACTTCAGAATGTTATCTTTCAAAAGAGACCAGGCTTATGCATGTGCTATAGGGAGGTGTAGTCTGACGTCACTTTGGACCGCCCGCACGGTCCCCCCGTTTAGGGATTTATCATTGGGAAAATGTATTATCGGCTATTGTAATAATTCTGCCTCATGAACATTGGCAAGCTTTCCATTTTTGCACAAAATGCGTTCCCTTCTATCACTAACATTATTGTTTAAGCTTTTTTGGTTAAAATAAAATTCAACGTAATTATTTTACGATTAATTGCCAATTGTTTCATGTTGAGCTATAGATTGTGGATGAATACACACAGAAAGGTACGCCATGCCAATGTTCATGCTTTATTTGTTTTAAACGAGACAATTTACAAATGTGTCCATTGGAAAATTTACAGTCCAATTTCAAGCGAGGTGGCCCAGCCGGAAACAACAATGACGTAACCACTACACCTCCCTAGCTATAAGCATAAAGTATAAAGATAAGCTTTGCAAAAAAAAGTATGCAGTCCTCAAGTTCAAGTAAAAAAAAAAACTTTTCTGAGTGCATGTTAAGAAGTTAAAACAATAAGGCATCTTTGAGTAAACTTTGAGTAGAGATTCAAGATTCAAGAGGTTTATTCATCACATACATACACAAGACATAATAGTGAAATGAAGGTGGCCATGCCCGCTTCGATTGTGCAAAGTATCATTAAGTATCTCAAGGCTGGAGGGCGGCTAGGTGGTGTAGTGGTCTAAGGCACTCGCCACCAGTGTGGAGACGCTAGGATTCGCGTGTTCGAATCCAGCTCTCCACATTGTTTTTCAGTTTGGCTGGTCGTCCGCAGTAATACACATTGGCCGTATTACGGGGAGGGAAAAACTGAAGGGTGGGGATCGAACGTTGTGAACAAGCGACTCCTACAAGTCGGTTGGTGCGCCTGCGCAGTAGAATCAGGAAGTGTCGGGGGCAGCGTGAGCCTCCCACGCGTTACTCCTCGACACTGAGAGGTCGAGCTGCGCAGGTGAAAAGATGCGACTGCTGTTACCTCAAGTACCGGAGGGGACTTGTGCTATGTATGACTTAGTCCTCACTGCAGCCGGCTTGTGGGAGGCAGGAAACAGCGTTCGTGACAGGGGAGGGTTGAAATTGGATGATACGAAATTGGGATGGGAGAAAATATAGAAAATGGGAGAAAAAGTGGATCAAAAAAAAAAGTATCTCAAGGCTGGGGCCAGCATGTCCTCTTTTTTGAAAATCAAAATATGGTCACCTGTTACGCAGGTAAGAGGTTTTGAGTTCCAGTAGTGGTGGCAAGGAAGGAGACGGAGAGGTGGTATAGCTCTTACAAGTGAATCCTCTTTATTAGCAGAATTACCAAAGCAGTCGCGAAAACAGACCGACGCAGGGCGTCAACTGAGAAGCAAGCACAAAACAATATAACCTAACTAACAGGGAACAGGCAAGGAGCAAGTACAGCAGCACTTGTCCTGGTATCGCCCGAGTACTGGTTCAGAGAATCGTGAAGAGCCGACGAGGAACAGAGAAGACAAGAGTTATTTTAAGGTCAGCATACCAGACATTCCACATGTTCCACAGAGTGACAGCCAATCCCAGGTGACAAACAATAATGCAATCAGAGAGGTAAAGTGACAGGTGACAGAATGGTAGCCGGGATCTCAGGTCTAACAAGACCCGAGAACCCAGAACGTTACAGTCACCCTACTGTAACATGATTAACACAAGCTAGTGTTAGGCCTAGCTATAACATGATTAACACAAGCTAGTGTTAGGCCTAGCTGTAACATGATTAACACAAGCTAGTGTATAGGCCTAGCTGTAACATGATTAACTCAAGCTAGTGTATAGGCCTAGCTGTAACATGATTAACTCAAGCTAACACTAGTCCTAGCTGTAACAGGATTAACACAAGCTAACACTAGGCCTAGCTGTGACATGGGCTAGTGTTAGGCCTAGCTGTAAAATTATTAAAACGGGCTAGTGTTACTGTTATGCCTAGCTGTGACATGATTAACACGAGCTAGTGTTAGGCCTACATTACAAATTACTCCCTGGAGAAAGTAATTAATTAAACTACTCATTAAATTACTTTTGTAGTACACCTAAAACTGTCTATGATACATTATAATCTAAGAGTTCTAATGTCTCACTGGACCAGGATGAGTGGGTTTGTTGTGCCAGGCTTTGTATGTGCCTTAGGGAAGAGAGGGGACACTTGGCACACAGCTGTGTCCTTGCTGTGTTTCTCCTCTTCTCTTGCAGCCAACACTTTTAACTTCAGCAGAAACAGAAGGGGATGAAAACAAGCAGTGAACGCAGGGAATGTTTCGATAAGCTAAAGAGGAACTACCATATCTCGTTAAACTTAAAGTTAAACTTAAACATTATGATAGCAAATGGGAGACAGACAAATGGATGAAAACAAGAGGAAAGCTATAGGGCCAATAATATAATATTTCAATCAATTTCTCACTCTGGGGGATTGTCCCAAAGTCTCATAAGGAATCATATCAATATTTTTTGGAATGCACAACTAAAGAAGGGGTGATTCGATCCCAGAGTCTCTGCGGTGGTAGGCGAGCGCTTAGTCCGCTGCAGTACCCAGCCGCCCGTATTTTTTGCAGTTTTCTTTAGTTTTCTTGTTCGCCCAATAATGGTAACCAATGGAAAGACACACACACGCGCGCGCGAACACACGTCAACTTTCTCGGTGGACTCTCACAGCTGATAAAGAAAAAGAAAAATACATACCACCAGATCATCTGAGCTCCTCTCCAGTTTCTGCTACTGTGTTTAAATCCACAATATTGATAAATCCTCTGCCATTGTTTGTTGTGTAACATGTCATCTGTTCTCTAGTCTTCTTCAGTCTCGGCTTCATGTTAAGTTAAACCCTCTCTACAAGTGAAACTGAAACTAAGTTGTTGCATAAATTGTTAAAGGGGCAGTAGGCAATTAATTTACTCAGTGGATGCCTGAACACAGAATGACACCAGTATCACTGACTACCACGGCAAGCCTATAGAATATTATTCTATTTAATAATTATAAATAGGGCGGCTGATTGACACAGTGGGCAAGGCGCTCGCCTCTAACGCAGGAGACGCTGGGTTCGAGCCCAGCTCTCGGCGTTGCTACCGGCTGGCCGGTCGTTCATACTAACACAATTGGCAAGTGTTAGAGGGTGGGAAAGCCGGTGGGTGGGGATTTGACATTGTGGACAGCAACTCCTACAGGTCGGTTTGGTGACGCCGGTGCGACGGAAGCAGGAAGTGACAGGGGCAGCGTGAGTCTCCCACACGTTACTCCTCGCCACTGACAGTTTGAGTTGCTGCGGTGAAAAGATGCGACAGGCTGCCTCCTCGTGTACCGGAGGCGTGTAGCTGAATCCCAGCGGAAGAGTGCTAGAGCGCTTCCGCATTCTTCGCCGCGCATGCGCATGATGTCCTTGGTTGGTTCAGACGCCCCGTTCAACACAGTTAATCACAGATGCCAGAACGCGCCGCATTAAGGTTCATATTAGCAACGCTGGTCAATCACATACGCGCTGGTCAATCACATTAATCACAGAACACGCCATATTAAAGCGCTAATACGGTATATATAATAATATAATATAATAATAATATATATACGCGATGGACGTAGCAGGCGATGTTTGCATACTTATCAAAAGTACTTGGCGGAAAAAAATCTAATCTACGAATTCCAATCTGGCTTCAGAACGTCCCACTCCACTGACACATGCCTCCTCTATTTGAACAACCACATCAAACAAGAGGTGGACGCGGGCAAATACTGCGGCATGGTCATGCTGGACCTACAAAAGGCCTTCGACACTGTCAATCACTCCATTCTAATGGACAAGCTAAAAGCAATTGGTTTTGATAGCTTATCAGTGAGCTGGATGCAATCCTACCTGGAGGGGAGAGAACAGATGGTAGAGGTAAACGGTACTCTATCCCCCCCCCTCACAGTGAGCTGTGGTGTTCCACAAGGAAGCGTACTAGGACCGCTACTCTTCCTAATTTATGCAAATGACATGTCGTCAGCCTGTGACTGCAACTTGTTCCTGTTTGCGGACGACTCAGCCCTGCTGGTCTCTGACAAGAACAAATTGCAGGTTGAAAAAACCCTCAGCACGGAACTAGGCAAAATCTGCATATGGCTTGCTGATAACAAACTATCATTACACATGGGCAAAACAGAGTCCATTATCTTCGGTTCAAATAACAAACTCAGCAAGACCGACGGATTCTCAGTTACAGTGGGTGACAATATTGTCACAAGGAAAGACGAAATTACCTACCTGGGTTCCATCCTAGAGGCAAATCTTTCCTGTGACAAAATGGCATCCAATGTAATAAAAAAAGTCAACCAACGAACTAGATTCTTGTACCGGATCTCCTCTCTGGTAAACAAGAATACCCTGAAGACTCTGGCAGGAGCACTCATTCAAGGGTACTATGACTATGCGTGCACCTCATGGTACCAAAGCACCTCAAAGGCGCTTAAAACAAAATTACAAACATCACAAAACAAACTGGTCAGACTACTACTTGACCTGAACCCCAGAACCCACCTCACCCCTGCCCACTTTGCCAACCTAGGATGGCTTAGAGTAGACGACAGAGTACAGCAACTTGCAATGGGCCTGGTCTACAAGATACACTATACGACCGGGGTGCCCATGTACATGTCAAAATACTTCCCAAAGGTCAGTGAATACCACAACCACTACACCAGAGGAAGCTCAACAAATCATGTTAAACCCAGATTCGGCTCAAACAAGGGACTAAACACGTTTCGCAATTATGCCACAACAATGTGGAACGCCCTACCCAAAGCTGTAAAGGAATGTGAATCCCTGCCCACATTCAAAACCGCTCTTAAAGAGCACCTACGGGAGGCTGCAATTCGAAACTGGCCACCGTAAATGCCCAAAACCCCCACCACCTCCTAATAGACAGTCTCCTCACCACCGCATGTATATATTCCCTCCCCGCCGTATGTATATTTCCCTCCCACCCACCCACCCCCTCCTAATGTACAGTCCCCTCCCCATCATATGTATATACTCTGTCAGGATCTAAGGGTAACAGTACTGTATATTTGAATACCGTTATGTCACAAATGTATCAGTACTAAATACCTATATGTCCCTATGCCATAAATGTCATGTATGTTGTGTATGTCATAAATGTCTATATGAATTGAAAATGGGGGACCCTGATGGAAACAAGACAAACGTCTTTCTCAGGTCTGCATCCCCTTAACAATTGTATGTATTGAGCCGTACTGTATTGTACCCATTCTGCAATCTGTTAAATAAAGTTTTCATTCATTCATTCATTCATCATATACGTTTACCTCTTCTTGCTGTCATTACATCCATGTATGTGATTGATTGATTGATTGATTGATTGAAAAGTTTATTAACAGATTGCAGAATGGGTACAGTACAGTACAGCTCAATGTGCATCTTCTGTGTTTGTTTCCTTATTAATATTGCAGGTATGAAAAGTACCTGCGGTACATTGCCGCGGCAGCATTATGTAGCAGTAATTCCCCTTCTTTTAAGATCGATGACTAGCTCAACTGGTGCTTTCGCCGGTTAAGTTTAGGTAGACCGCGCGCACGCCGGTAGCAACTCTAACCTTAACCAACTCCGAAACAATGCCTAACCTTAACATGCCTAAACTTAACCGGCGAAAGAATGCATGTTAAAAAAAAATTTGAGGGGAATCGAACTTGTGACCAACCGCACCAACCGGATCCACAGCAATGCAGCGCTACCAGTTGAGCTAGTCGTCGATCTTAAAAGAAGGGGAATTACTGCTACATAATGCTGCCGCGGCAATGTACAGCAGGTACTTTTCATACCTGCAATATTAATAAGGAAACAAACACAGAAGATGCACATTGAGCTGTACTGTACCCATTCTGCAATCTGTTAATAAACTTTTCAATCAATCAATCACATACATGGATGTAATGACAGCAAAAATATATTATTATTATATTATATTATTATATATACCGCATTAGCGCTTTAATATGGCGTGTTCTGTGATTAATGTAATTGACCAGCGCGTGCTAATATGAACCTTAATGCGGCGCGTTCTGGCATCTGTGATTAACTGTGTTGAACGGGGTGTCTGAACCAACCAAGGACCTCATGCGCATGCACGGCGAAGAATGCGGAAGCGCTCTAGCACTCTTCCGCTGGGATTAAGCTACACGCGTACTGGAGGGGACACGTGATGCAAGGCTTCTGTCCTCACTACCTGTGGGAGGCATAGTCTAGCAAAGTTCAAGACAGGGGAGGGAAGAATTGGATATACGAAATTGGGATGGGAGAAAAATAGAAAATAGGGAGGTAAAGTGGATCAAAAAAAATATTCTAAATATTGTTTTCCTGTTGTACCGAACTCATACCGAACCGTGACCGCAATACCGAGGTATGTACCGAACCATGGCTTCTGTGTACCGTTACACCCCTATTACACACATATGTTGTGATCGAAGTGAAGTCATGGTTGGATCACAGCAGGATTGATACCATATAGCCCTTACCATTACTAGGATGTACCCGAAAAAGAATATTCCAATTATCTGATCGCGAGTCCCAGTATTGGTGTTGATCGTGTCGCAACATAATCCGCCACACATCATGCACTTGACGCTTCTCAATCCGATCGGGACAACCGCTCCACTTGCCAGACAAAGAAAAGTCTGACCGGAGACTTTTGATCGACACACAGGCCAAGATATGTTTCAAAGGGTGCTCGATACTGCCACCTGGGTGGATGCAGCCGGTATTGCACTTTGGCATTCTCAGGATGATTCCCCATGTTAACCTGTAATGAATGGAAATATCGAATAAAAGAAATAACGATGAAAACCCGACTATACTCAGGTTTTTGGGGGTCCTGGTGCTCAACGCATGGCGAGATAACCCGACTATCATCAGGTCTGGCGCTGATTAAGTTAAGACAGATAATACAATAAAGAGGTGGAGTAAAATAAAATGAAATATTAACTAAGTTAAGCACAATAGAATAGAATATAACTATGAAATAAAATATAGGCCAGGGCTGGACAACTGTAAATAAAGAGGTTGAATAAATTAAATGGGATATAAACTAAATTAAATATAGCACAATAGAATATAGTACAATTATAAGTAAAAATTTTTATAGGAATAGGACATGACGAAAGATAGTGACAAAAACAAAGGATGCAATGTGTCATGAAAATACAAATTAGGCAAGCTCTATACATTACGAAGTAAACAAAATACAATACCAAATAAACCGAATACAAATGGTGAAAAATAATGTCTATGCCTCATTTCGGGTTTATTTCTTCCCCTTCCTGATATCGGCCAACAGCGCCGTCAGGTGCAAACTGCTCCGCGAGCCCACTGCGCTGGAGTAAATTGCACACCTATGGGCGTGTTTGTGCTAGTATCTCATCCGCGCCATATCCTTAGTGAATGGCTCGCAAATACCGAGCAGTTAAGCGTGCTATTAGTGCAGCGTAATCCATTCTTTGTGAATTCCCCCCTCTGTGTCATAGGCTGACATAATTATGTGTGCATGTGTGTGTTATGGTTTGTAAACAACCCCAACAGCACGAAACAGACAGGTAGTTCAGAGTTAGCCAAAAACCGAAGGGCGTATTTATTTTCACAAAACAGAAATGTGTAACCACAATGTTAATCCTCTTGAGGGGAATGTCCTTTAGCCAAGTTGGGCTCTGCAGCACTGCCCTTAGCAGAGTTGACTCTGCAGCTCTGCAGCACTGCCCTTAGCAGAGTTGACTCTGCGGCTCTGCAGCTTTATGCTATCCCACTCACGGGGAAAATAGAAACGGAGAATGCCATTAGTTCCAATAATAGAAAATAACAGGCAGAGTCCAGTAACAAAACAATCAACATGTGAGGATTGGTTCTTTCCCCACCACAGGCTTCTTAAAGTACTGTGATGATTGGTCCGTTCCCCGCTACACGCTCCGTTCCTTTAAGGTACTGTGAGGATTCTGTGATGATTGGTCCATTGCCGAACGCACACTTCTAAGTCAAGTATCAATTACCTTCACGCACCTGATGTGTGTTCTAATCAGCGCCCCAGAGGCTTCATATACTCTGACCTTCTGTCATTCGATGCCGGGTCGTTTTGTGTACTACTGTTCTGAATTACACCTGCATATACCTGCTTTCCCCGTTGCTGTTGCTGTTTTTTGCTCTCCAGGATCTTTTGTGGAGAACTGCTGTGGAGAACCTGGTTCCCCGTTCGGAGCTACGCCTCGTAATCTGCCCGCTTCTCGCGTTGCGCTCTGGTGAGTTTTTGGAAACTGTCTTTTGGATTATCAGTTTTTTGTGTGTTTGGTGAACACCGAAGAGATCCCGTTTTTGTTTTTACTGGACTCACCTAATTTTTGTGTTAGTTTAACACTGAAGATACCGTATTGTTTTTTCTCTGGACTCTGCTAACTTGTGTGTGGTACACCGAAGATCAAGTCACTTGGATTTATACTGGATCAGTCACCTCTCTGCCTCTGTGTGTGCGTTGGGCTAACTCTGATTTCTCTCTCTCTCCGTTTCCACCGGGAGTGAAAGCTGGGAGAATCTGCAGAGCCGCTTCAACGTCACTAGCCAATTCCTCACCACTACCTACTGGGAGTATCTGCAGAGCCGCAACATCTTCACATGCCAGATTTCCCGTTTGTTCGATTGCTGTACTTCATTCCATCTTGTGACTCTGTAAATAAATACGCCCTAGCTTTTGGCTAACTCTGAAACTTTCTCTCTGTGCCGTTGCGCTTGAGGTCGGTTACAAACCATAACATTACGACCCGGCCATGACGACCTCAGCCGACACAGAGAGGGTTAGGGCAGCGTTGGCGGTCCAGATCGAGTTGGTCAACGGCCACACCCAACAGTTGGGTGCGGTTGTGGCCGCTTTACAGGACCTCCGGGCCGAGGTCCAGCTTATTCTGGATGCCATTGGCACTCAGGAGTATCAGCAGGCTGTTGCTCTGCACCAACTTCAGGCTCTCCGTACATCATTAAACACTCTGCTTTTGACCCCACCTGTCCCAGGAGTCTCGGCCAGCTCACCACCCGCGGCAGGCCTCGCACCTCGGGAGCCCCGTCTCTCCGAACCACGTCTGTTCAATGGTAACTTCGAGGATTGTGCCACATTCATCATGCAATGTGAGTTGGTCTTCCTTCATCAACCCAGCCGTTTTTCGTCAGAGGGATCCCGAGTAGCCTACATGACTAACCTGCTCACGGGCCAAGCAGCACAGTGGGTTACTGCCTCCTGGGCAATGGGGGCTGATTTCTGTTTTTCCTACCCAGACTTCGTGGCAGAGCTCCGCAGGGTTTTTCACCACCCAGCCCGTGGCCAGGACCCAGGAGCTCGGTTGGGCACCTTCCGGCAGGACAGTGGCAGTGTCAGAGACTACGCGCTGGAGTTCAGACTGGCCGCAACGGAGAGCGGTTGGAACGATCAAGCGCTTCGTCTCACCTTCCTGAGGGGGCTCAACGACGCAGTAAGGGACCAGCTCGCGACCCAAGAGGAGCCCGATTCTCTCGAGGGCCTGATCAGCCTCGCTATCCGCATCGACGGACGCCTCCGGGAGAGAAGGCGTGAGCGAGCACGACGGGGACCCCCAGACGTACCCCCCCGAGTACCACGACCTCGAGGAGGTTTTCAGTAAGTCCAGGGCTCAGGTCTTTCCGCCTCACCGGCCTTACGACTGTGCCATCGACCTCCGCTCAGGGGCTCCCTTTCCCGGCGGCCGCCTCTACAGTGCTGACCATCCTGCCCCCTCCGTGACTGGTGGGTTTTTTCCCTCCCGAGCCGTGACCGAGGAGGAACCCATGCAGCTGGGACGCAACCGCCTTAGCCCGGCCGAACGGGAGTCCAGGCTCAGGTCCGGCCTTTGCCTCTACTGCGGCCGGGATGGACACTGTGTCTCCAATTGCCCTACCCGGCCAAGAAGACCAGGCTCGCCGGGACCCCGGGAGATCCTCGTGAGCCATTTTTCCTGTTCCCCCACCCGTGCACCACCTAACCGTCTGGCGGACGTCACCCTAGCCTGGGCGGACCAGCGGGCGACGGTGGGTGCACTCATTGACTCTGGTGCTGATGGGAGTTTCCTGGACGTTGGGTTTGCCACCCGGGCCAACATTCCACTTGAGGACCTCGAGAGGCCCTTGGAGGTCTTCTCGCTGGATCATCGCCGCCTGGCTGACGTCACTCAACGCACCTGTCCAGTCCTTCTCACCATTGCTGGTAACCACGTTGAGAGACTCCAGTTTTTCATCACCAGCTCTCCTCTTGTCCCTGTGGTCCTGGGCAGGCCTTGGCTCGCGCTGCATGAGCCCCACGTCGCCTGGTCCTCCGGCACCATCAGGGGGTGGGGCCCCTCCTGTCGTGCCCAGTGTCTTCAGGTGCCGTCCAGCCCCCTCACCGGGTCCCAGTCCCCATCTCCGGCCTCCCTCGCCAGTCCTCTGTCCCCGTGCCCGGCCTCCGCTGTCGGGCCCCAGTCCCCGTCTCCGGCCTCCCTCGCCGGTCCTCTGTCCCCGTCTCCGGTCCCCCTCTCCGGGCCTCTGTCTTTGTCCCCCTCTCCAGTGCCCCTGATCGCCGGCTTCCTTCGGTCCCGTCCGGGCAGGCCGGGGCCGAGTGGGTCGCCGGGTGGCTCCCGTGGAGGGGGGGTACTGTGAGGATTGGTTCTTTCCCCACCACAGGCTTCTTAAAGTACTGTGATGATTGGTCCGTTCCCCGCTACACGCTCCGTTCCTTTAAGGTACTGTGAGGATTCTGTGATGATTGGTCCGTTGCCGAACGCACACTTCTAAGTCAAGTATCAATTACCTTCACGCACCTGATGTGTGTTCTAATCAGCGCCCCAGAGGCTTCATATACTCTGACCTTCTGTCATTCGATGCCGGGTCGTTTTGTGTACTACTGTTCTGAATTACACCTGCATATACCTGCTTTCCCCGTCGCTGTTGCTGTTTTTTGCTCTCCAGGATCTTTTGTGGAGAACTGCTGTGGAGAACCTGGTTCCCCGTTCGGAGCTACGCCTCGTAATCTGCCCGCTTCTCGCGTTGCGCTCTGGTGAGTTTTTGGAAACTGTCTTTTGGATTATCAGTTTTTTGTGTGTTTGGTGAACACCGAAGAGATCCCGTTTTTGTTTTTACTGGACTCACCTAATTTTTGTGTTAGTTTAAAGGGGAACTATCTTATAAATGGCCTTTTTGAGTGTTTAGCATTGTTTCCTAGCTATGTGAACTTATATTAATATGATCTATGTCTCAAAATTCTCATATTGGCGCATTCTTCCAATTCTCCTCTCACAATATTCACCCTCACTGAACTGAGTCGTTTGAAAATGTGCCTATATGTGATGTCATATAGTCACTGCTGCATGTTAATGTTCAGGCGGCGACGACGCTGCGCAGTGGTTTAGGAGCCCAGGCTCAAAACAGCTCGAGATCTTGAGGTAGAAAAATGCTGTTTTTGAGGACTTTATTAGAAATACAAAACAATGAATAAAAAAAATATATATATTACAGAGGTGTTCCATAGACTCACAGGAATTGTGTAAAAGTGCCCAAATAGTGAAAGAAATAGTAAAATAGTTCCCCTTTAACACTGAAGATACCGTATTGTTTTTTGTCTGGACTCTGCTAACTTGTGTGTGGTACACCGAAGATCAAGTCACTTGGATTCATACTGGATCAGTCACCTCTCTGCCTCTGTGTGTGCGTTGGGCTAACTCTGATTTCTCTCTCTCTCCGTTTCCACCGGGAGTGAAAGCTGGGAGAATCTGCAGAGCCGCTTCAACGTCACTAGCCAATTCCTCACCACTACCTACTGGGAGTATCTGCAGAGCCGCAACATCTTCACATGCCAGATTTCCCGTTTGTTCAATTGCTGTACTTCATTCCATCTTGTGACTCTGTAAATAAATACGCCCTAGCTTTTGGCTAACTCTGAAACTTTCTCTCTGTGCCGTTGCGCTTGAGGTCGGTTACAAACCATAACACAACAAATCTTCAGTGTTTGAGGAAACACACAGGCAGAGTCCAGTAACAAAACAATCAACAATTCTTCAGTGTTTGAGGAAACACACAGGCAGAGTCCAGTAACAAAACAATCAACAATTCTTCAGTGTTTGAGGAAACACACAAAAAATAGACGAAGGCAGTGAGTCCAGGGCAAAAAATTAGGATATCAATTCATAGAAAAATAGACTTCCAAAAGACTCACCAGAAGCAAGGTCGAAGTGGGAAAACGAGGCACGGGTCCACGGAGGCAGAGAGGGAACACAGCAACAACCTCCAAGGGCGCACTGGAGAAACACGAGAGGGAACAGCAGTAGAGTACGTGGTGACAAAACGACCCGACACAGAAATGATCAGCAAACCCAGTATAAGAGTGCTCCCGCCGAGCTGAGTGGAAACCCCTCTCAGGTGCGTGATGGTAATTGGCACTGAGAAGCTTGCAGTACTGGACCAGCCCTCACAGTGTGTGCGTGTGTGTGTGTGTGTGTGTGTGTGTGTGTGTGTGTGTGTGTGTGTGTGTGTGTGTGTGTGTGTGTGTGTGTGTGTGTGTGTGTGTGTGTGTGTGTGTGTGTGTGTGTGTGTGTGTGTGTAAACATGGCTGTACATTTACATTTAGTCATTTAGCTGATGCTTTTATCCAAAGCGACTTACAAGTTCTGTACGACAAGTCATCAGGAAGGGCACAACTGTGAGGTTCGCCTGTTCCCTGGACCTTTAATTCCCTGTCTCCTCACCTCACCAGCCCCCACCCTCGCGTTGTTTTACTCTCCTCTGCTCTTCAACAGCCCACACCCTTGGACTACCTTTCACAGCTGTGATAAGTTATGATTAGCGCCCCAGAGGGCTTTAAATACCTGGACTTCCCCTCCAGTCCTGGTCGGGTCGTTCTGTATCTGTATGCTACCATCTACCGCCGCGCTCCTGGTGAGACATCGCCATCGCTTCCTATCCTACGGGAGGATGCGTCTCTTGCTCCACTCCAGACCCCGAGCCGGCGCGCTCTTCAAGCCGACGCGCTCCTACTCCAGACGCGCTCCACTCCAGACCCCGAGCCGGCGCGCTCTTCAAGCCGACTCGCTCCTACTCCAGACGCGCTCCACTCCAGACCCCGAGCCGGCGCGCTCTTCAAGCCGACGCGCTCCTACTCCAGACGCGCTCCACTCCAGACGTCAAGCCGGCGCGCTCCAACTCCAGACGCGCTCCTACCCCAGACGCGTTCCACTCCAGACCCCGAGCCGGCGCGCTCTTCAAGCCGGCGCGCTCCTACTCCAGACGCGCCCCACTCCAGACCCCAAGCCGGCGCGCTCCACTCCAGACCCCAAGCCGGCGCGCTCCACTCCAGAGCCCAAGCCGGCGCGCATCGCTTCCAAGGAGGATCTCCTTGCCAGGCCTCCGCCGTCGGAACCCTGCCATCCCTGTAAGCAGCTCTGGCCCTCGCCCTGTCCAAGGCCTTAACCCTGTTTCTCTGTCCCTGTCCCCAGCCCGCTTCCCCGGGCCTCTGTCCCTGTTCCCCTCTCCAGTGCCCCTGTTCCTGCCCTGTCCTTTTGCCCTGGCCCTGTCCCTTAGCCTTCCCCTTAGCCTGCTCGCCTCTTAAAGGCACAGTGCCACATTTTTCCCTATTTCTTTGTTCCAGTGTTTTTGTGTTCTCCCTTAAAGGGACAGTGCCGCTTTTTGTTTGTGTTGAATAAATGCCCTGTTTTGGCTTACTCTCATACCTGTCTTGTGTTGTGCGATTGGGGTCGGTTACAAACCATAACAGTACGACCCGACCCGTCGACGACCCCAGCCAGCACAGACAGTGTATGTTGAGTTTGCCCTTTTTAGTTCCCTCTAACCCACTCTAGCTCCCTCAAGCTCCCTTTAGTTTTCCCTGTTAGTCTCCCCTGTTAGCTCCCCTGTTAGCCTGTTAGCTCCCCTGTTAGCCTCGTTAGTGTTCCCCACTGCTAGGACTGCCCCTTCAGCTAGCAAGGTCAGTTTCCCCACTGCTAGGACTGCCCCTTCAGCTAGCAAGGTCAGTTTCCCCACAGCTAGGACTGTCCTTCCAGCTAGCTTGTTCTCTCATGCTGGTCCAGCCCTGTCTGCTAGCCTAGCTCCGGCAGCTAGCGCAGCCTCTTTGTTAATGTAGCAGTACAGCTAGCATAGGCCCTGTAGCTAGCAGTGCCCTGGCAGCTACCCTGTCCCTCTGCTAGCCCCACTTTTGGTGTAGCTTCCCCTGCTAGCATGGCCCAGTTTTTTTTTTTGTTTGTTGCTTTGTCATGTCCCCTGCCCCACTGTCTGTATTTTTGGGTCGCCCGGTGGCTCCCGTGGAGGGGGGGGGTACTGTGAGGTTTGCCTGTTCCCTGGACCTTTAATTCCCTGTCTCCTCACCTCACCAGCCCCCACCCTCGCGTTGTTTTACTCTCCTCTGCTCTTCAACAGCCCACACCCTTGGACTACCGTTCACAGCTGTGATAAGTTATGATTAGCGCCCCAGAGGGCTTTAAATACCTGGACTTCCCCTCCAGTCCTGGTCGGGTCGTTCTGTATCTGTATGCTACCATCTACCGCCGCGCTCCTGGTGAGACATCGCCATCGCTTCCTATCCTACGGGAGGATGCGTCTCTTGCTCCACTCCAGACCCCGAGCCGGCGCGCTCTTCAAGCCGACGCGCTCCTACTCCAGACGCGCTCCACTCCAGACCCCGAGCCGGCGCGCTCTTCAAGCCGACGCGCTCCTACTCCAGACGCGCTCCACTCCAGACCCCGAGCCGGCGCGCTCTTCAAGCCGACTCGCTCCTACTCCAGACGCGCTCCACTCCAGACCCCGAGCCGGCGCGCTCTTCAAGCCGACGCGCTCCTACTCCAGACGCGCTCCACTCCAGACGTCAAGCCGGCGTGCTCCAACTCCAGACGCGCTCCTACCCCAGACGCGCTCCACTCCAGACCCCGAGCCGGCGCGCTCTTCAAGCCGGCGTGCTCCTACTCCAGACGCGCCCCACTCCAGACCCCAAGCCGGCGCGCTCCACTCCAGACCCCAAGCCGGCACGCTCCACTCCAGAGCCCAAGCCGGCGCGCATCGCTTCCAAGGAGGATCTCCTTGCCAGGCCTCCGCCGTCGGAACCCTGCCATCCCTGTAAGCAGTTCTGGCCCTCGCCCTGTCCAAGGCCTTAACCCTGTTTCTCTGTCCCTGTCCCCAGCCCGCTTCCCCGGGCCTCTGTCCCTGTTCCCCTCTCCAGTGCCCCTGTTCCTGCCCTGTCCTTTTGCCCTGGCCCTGTCCCTTAGCCTTCCCCTTAGCCTGCTCGCCTCTTAAAGGCACAGTGCCACATTTTTCCCTATTTCTTTGTTCCAGTGTTTTTGTGTTCTCCCTTAAAGGGACATTGCCGCTTTTTGTTTGTGTTGAATAAATGCCCTGTTTTGGCTTACTCTCATACCTGTCTTGTGTTGTGCGATTGGGGTCGGTTACAAACCATAACAACAACTCTATCAGCTGAGTAACAATGTACATCAAAGTGTTAAGTGCTACAGTGTAGGTTAGTTTATTAGGACTAAGGTTAGTTAGGGTTAGATATTATTATTATTATTATTATTATTATTATTATTATTATTATTATTATTATTATTATTATTATTATTATTATTATTATTATTATTATTATTATTATATATTTTTTTCATTTCAGATAATGCTTGAAGAAGTGCGTCTTTAGTCGACGGTGAAAGATTGGACGGGTTTCGGCTGTCCTAACTGGGGTGGGTAGTTCATTCCACCATTATGGAACAAGGACTGAGAAAAGGCAGGTTCTCCTTGATGACCCTCCCGGAGCTCGGATAGGAGTGGGTCTGAGACGGCCAGAAGAGGCAGAGCGTAGGGGTCTTGAGGGTGTGTAGTTAGAGCATACCTGTCAACCCTCCCGTTTTTCCCGGGATTCTCCCGTATTTCAACCTTCTTTCCCGCCGTCCACCCGTTAAAATATTTTCCTGTATTTTTCCCGTTTTCTTTCATTTTTAAATGTTTACAATATGGCTGCAATTCCCCTCCGTGACGACAGGTGGCAGCAGTGTAGATTAGAACGTTAGCACAGGAAGTCAGACCAGAAGACGGTTGCGACCCGAAGAAGAAGAGCGACCGGATAAAGGAGGGGTTTAGCGCGAAATGTATTACATTCTACGATGGACTTGAGAGAGGATTGTGCGGTTCCACCAGCTAAGAAAGCCAAGAAGAGCTACTGCAAATATCTTGCCAAGATACGTGAGGAGACGTTCCCGTACCTCACGAAAAGCAACGTTTCAACACTTTTGTAAAGTATGCCACGCTGATTTCAATGTTGCACACAGAGGAAAAAGCAACGTCAGTCAGCATGAGAATAGATTAGCTTAAAATGTATTGTCATTAAGGGGCGGTCGGGTGGCGTAGCGGAGATTGCACTAGTCACCAATGCAAGAGGCTGCGGTCTCGACTCCCGGAGTCAGTATTGCCTGCGGCTTGGGCCGATCGTCATACTAACTCGTTTGGCTGAGTTAGCGGGAGGGAAGTCGTGGGTGGTAATCTGGCGTTGTGGACAGCAACGCCTACAGGTCAGGTCTGGGCGCCTGCTCAGTGAAAGGCAGGAAGTGGTGAAGGCAGCGTGACCTCCCACGCGTTACACTTCACCAATGAGAGTCCTCGCTGCCAGGTGAAAAGAGAGCCACTGGCTGTCTGTGCATGTGTCGGAGGAAGCATGCGGTAGACTTCAGGGTTCCCTTGTACCGACCAGTATGGGGAACATGCGCACAACGACCAGGTAGGGGAGGGGGGGAATTGGCATAACGACTAAATTGGGATGGGGAGAAAAAAGAGAAAAGAATCTGAGAAAGAGAGGATAAAAAAAAATGTATTGTCATTATACAGTACAATGAAGACATTTGGCATCCAACCAGAGTGCAAATGTAACAGTAAAGTGCAATAGTAATATACAATGTTCTGGGTATAAAATATATAAATGATTACAACTGAGTAATAGTGCTAATCAGATGTATGTACAGATCACTTTAAACAAAATGTCACTTTAAAGGAAGGAGGTATTGTATAGTTTAGATACATTAAGAGTTACAATTGTATTGTAGTGTACATAGGAACCAGTGTTTCCTTGGCATGTCTTTTTTATCATGCATATCTTGTGTCTTACCTATTTTCTTTTTTCTATGCCTATTTTTATTGTATTTTGCACAATCAATGCAGGCATGCCCACCTGCATTTCACTGTATGTATGTGACAAATAAACCTCTTGATTCTTCTTGAGTTGTAGTATTAGCAGAGTTGACTCTGCGGCTCTGCAGCACTGCCCTTAGCAGAGTTGACTCTGCGGCTCTGCTGCTTTATGCTATCCCACTCACAGGGAAAATAGAAACGGAGAATGCCATTAGTTCCAAAACATAGAAAATAACAGGCAGAGTCCAGTAACAAAACAATCAACAAATCTTTAGTGTTTGAGGAAACACACAGGCAGAGTCCAGTAACAAAACAATCAACAATTCTTCAGTGTTTGAGGAAACACACAGGCAGAGTCCAGTAACAAAACAATAAACAATTCTTCAGTGTTTGAGGAAACACACAGGCAGAGTCCAGTAACAAAACAATCAACAATTCTTCAGTGTTTGAGGAAACACACAAAAAACAGACGAAGGCAGTGAGTCCAGGGCAAAAAACGAGGATATCAATTCATAGAAAAATAGTCTTCCAAAAGACTCACCAGAAGCAAGGTCGAAGTGGGAAAACGAGGCACGGGTCCACGGAGGCAGAGAGGGAACACAGCAACAACCTCCAAGGGCGCACTGGAGGAACACGAGAGGGAACAGCAGTAGAGTACGTGGTGACAAAACGACCCGACACAGAAATGATCAGCAAACCCACTATAAGAGTCCTCCCACCGAGCTGAGTGGAAACTCCTCTCAGGTGCATGATGGTAATTGGCACTGAGAAGCGTGCAGTACTGGACCATGCATATCTTGTGTCTTACCTATTTTCTTTTTTCTATGCCTATTTTTATTGTATTTTGCACAATCAATGCAGGCATGCCCACCCGCATTTCACTGTATGTATGTGACAAATAAACCTCTTGATTCTTCTTGAGTTGTAGTATTAATATGTACAGTGATGAAGGTATAAAGACACTATGGTAATACATTGATTGATTGCTAACTTTATTAACAGATTGCAGAATGGGTACAATACAGTATGGCGCAATACTTCTTCCCCCATTTTTAATCCATCATAACATTTATGTATGAATTGTAAAAGATTTCAATAAATATGAACATGTTAATGCTATACTACTACATAGTCCTTGTTGGACTGAAGTGGTTGCCTAGTGGAGATTTAGGATTCACTGTGTACCCTTGACTAGTATTCATTAATTGATTGAAAACTGTATTAACAGATTGTAGAATGGGTACATACAGGTTTTGACCAGCAGATGGCAGCGACAAGGCAGCTCAGCAGAGAGGTCCAAGACATAGCTGTCAACAAACATCCTAACAGAAAATATATACATACGAGGGGGAGGAGACTACATTGGGAGGGGGCACGGCCGGGCAGAGGGGGGGGGGAGGGGCGGGGTGAAATCTCCCATCTATTCAAATCCCAATGTTGACAGCTATGAGTTAGAGACCATTGACCGGAGGTAGGCAGGAGCGGTTCCCTGCTGCTCCCTTGACGCGGAGATACACACACACGTATCAATAAAGCGGCATCATCCTTTGGACGCCTACGCAGCAGGGTTTTTGAAAACCGAAACCTGAAGATCAGCACCAAGGTTGCCGTTTACAACGCAGTATGTCTCTCCACTCTGCTCTATGGAGCAGAATCCTGGACCCCATACCGCCGGTACATCACCAACCTGGACGCTTTCCACATCCGTTGCCTCCAAAGGATCCTCGGCCTGACCTGGGAAGATCGAGTCCCCCACACAGACATCCTCAACAACACCAACTCAATCTGTATGGCCGCAGCTGTGGCCAAAAAACATCTTCGTTGGATAGGGCACACCATACGTATGCCTGACCACCGCCTGCCCCGCCAAGTCCTCTATGGCCAACTGAGAGGAGCAAAGCGGGCTGCTGGAGGCCAAAAGAGACGCTTTAAGGACTACACCAGGGACCTCCTAAAGTGTGCAAACATCACGCAGCTTGAAACTCTGGCACTCGACAGATCAGCCTGGCAAGTCACTTGTGCCACTGCAGTTTCCCAAATACACCAAACGAACCAAGACCGAAGATCTGAGAGGCGCACGCAACGACACCAGCGGGCGGCTGGCATCCCCCAGGTATCTGGCTTCCCTTGCGCCATCTGTGGACCGGTGTGCGGCTCAAGGATCGGACTCAACGCCCACGAGAAGTGGCACCAGCGGCAGCGGCGCTAACCCCCCCCCCCCCCCCCTCTCCCCATCCCTGGAGCAAGCGTCATCATCGAACACGATGGACAGCTAAGAAAGTGTGTGTGTGTGTGTGTGTGTGTGTGTGTGTGTGTGTGTGTGTGTGTGTGTGTGTGTGTGTGTGTGTGTGTGTGTGTGTGTTTGTGTGTGTGTGTGTGTGTGTGTGTGTGTGTGTGTGTGTGTGTGTGTGTGTGTGTGTGTGTGTGTGTGTGTGTGTGTGTGTGTGTGTGTGTGGGGGGGGGGGGGGTAGTTTTATTCAAATTACAGCACACCAACCAATATCCCTCATGTGAATATTCAGCATGTTAGTTGCTATATTCATCATTCCCAAACTCCTGAGGTCTGTCTGTCAGGATATTCTTATTCATGTCAAAGGTGGGAGATTTATTTTTTACTGTCTCTGCATATTTTTCAGGGATTTGAATAACTATCCCCCTGTGGTTGAGGGAGGAATGTGCTGACCTAATGAGCTGAACACGGCTGATTGATGCAGCCATTCATCATCATCTTCTTCCTCTTCTTCTTTTTTGGGGGTGAATACATATTGTTATTGACTTGCTCCTCATCCAGATGAGATACACTGCTAACGGATCATATACATTCTGTAGTAAACATTTTAATAAAATGCAATACAATTTGTGACCATACACACACACACACACACACACACACACACACACACACACACACACACACACACACACACACACACACACACACACACACACACACACACACACACACACACACACACACACACACACACACACACACACACACACACACACACACACACACACACACACACACACACACACACACACACACACACACACACACACAAATATTGCTCCTTGACAACTAAGAGGAAGTTACTCTTACCATATAACTCTATTCTCTATTCTCTAGCTCTGTTACTTCCCATCTCACATCATCTATTTGGCATTCACTCTAGGGCATCCAGTTAAAATACGGTCACAACCTTTTTGACCAGGCCTTATGCTGTCAAATGTGTTAAGCAATTCATGTTCACAGTGGAATTTTATATTTCCCTTTACAGCACTTACTAAGTACTTGCTGAGCTGAGCATTTTTTCAAACCACTCAACGTATGAGGCTACAGCGTTAACATCCCGTTGTTTATAAAAAATAAAAGATAAAAAATAAATGTAAGTTAGGCCTGCATTTTAACATTGTTACAGTTATAATGACCAACATGAAGGGTTTTTAAGAGGCATGTGGCAAGAGAGAAAAGAGGGGCCACATTTTATTCAACTTACTCCGGTCAGGGTGAAGCTCCTCTACATGTTTGAAGAGGAATTACAATTACAGCTAGGTTAATAAGGCTTGCCTGTTGTGAAAATTACTCTATTGTTTTTTTTTTTTTTTTTCCTGGCCCTGAAATGCAATTTCAGAAACCTTGTGGTAAGCAGATGGTAAAAGTTGTGGGAAAGAGGTCTTTATCATTATAGAAAACCAAATAATGACCTATAAAAATGTATACATACAACACAGTGGGAAATACACACATTCAGGTGTGTGTGTGTGTGTGTACGTGTGTGTGTGTGTGTGTACGTGTGTGTGTGTACGTGTGTGTGTGTGTGTGTGTGTGTGTGTGTGTGTGTGTGTGTGTGTGTGTGTGTGTGTGTGTGTGTGTGTGTGTGTGTGTGTGTGTGTGTGTGTGTGTGTGTGTGTGTGTGTGTGTGTGTGTGTGTGTGTGTGTGTGTGTGTGTGTGTGTGTGTGTGTGTGTGCGCGTGTGAAGTGGTCACTTTGAAAGGGTCACTCAGAAGCACTTGGATTTGCTGCATTTCCATTCAGAGTCAAAATCAAGAGTATAGGCTCAGCCGGTCCGATTCAGAGAGAGTGCATAATACAAAGGTGTCCTATTCTGAATTAGGCATATAAACGAGCATGTATCATTCATGTCAACAGCCCACAGCAGCTTTTCACAGATTCTATAAATATGTAAATATGAGGCCACCACTCTTGTGGTTTGACATCTTTCAGTCAATGAGTTCTAATGGGGCAGAAATATAGTAGTGTGTGAGGAATGTATAAATGATGGTCTCTAACTGGCCAACCATTTCTGTTATAGAACTTGATTGCACTCAAACAGGTATTTACCATTTCATTTGTCAAACTCAAGCAGGCTGAGTGCCTCTGTGCAATTCTGAAATATCAAACCGGTTCCTGCCGTATTACAAGATGCAGGGTGTACGATTTTAAGCTTTGAAATATACCTCTGCAATATGTAGCCTGACGTTTGTAATTGTCTCTCCCAGAGGGACAAAGCTTATAATAATGGTTCAGCTAGCTTGGTTGTTTAGAATTCATGTATTGTCATGCTGTCATTAAACAACGTTTAGAATGGAATGTGGATATACATTTTTATATGCTACACTGAAAAAACGGGAAAGAGCAGGTCTTTGAATTTACACGAATACAGTTAGTGCATGCAACTAATTAATTTATAATCCTTTTGTGATCATGTTTTAATCAAGTAAACTTCCGTTGTTTATGGAGAATGTTGAATTTACTGGTTACTGGAGTCACCAACCGGAAATAGTACCGGAAATAGTATTCGACCGCCAGAAAGTGTGACGGAAAGTTGACAGAATCAGGCTATAGGGCAACAATAATGTGATCAAGAGACATGGTTTCTACCTTGAGCCCTTAATCGGTGTGGTTTATTATTTACAGTGGATCATAGCACAGCAGTACATGGGGTCTCCTCTCCGTGAGAGGCAGATGTGAGAAAAGGAAGAAGAGGGAGTCGACATGAGCTCTTATACTCTCTACCTGGTAGTAACAGTAAAAGCTCCGCCTATAGCGCCCTCCAGTGGAAACAGTTATATACAATCAATGGAAGCAGTTATGTTAAGTTAGACAGTTAATTGCAACCCTACATATAACATCTAACTTTAACATGGACTCGTTGAGAGAAGAACTGAAAATTCTTCTTTTGAGAAAGAACTCCTGAATTGAAAGTAAGTTCATCAAATTGATTTAAGTTGGTGTTCAAGTGGGCACTGGGTGACATTTCCTCTAATAGTCCATGGGCCAGAGGCCAACATTTCACTTGTCGGTGCCACTCACGGTGAATAAACGTACATATCATTTCTGGTCTGGCCCATGGACTATAACGTTATATTGCTGTTTTCGTACAGTATGTAACTTAACCATTTCAGACAAGCATTGGGTTAGCCACTGGCTAGCTACACAGCATAACATTTTTGGACAGCTCGCGTTAGCTACAATAGACGAGCTAGCTAATGTTAGCTACAATAGACGAGCTAGCTAACGTTAGCTTTAGACAAGCTAGCTAATGTTAGTTAGTGCCTCTAAGGTATGCTTATAGCTGGGTAGCTAGCTAACGTTAGCTATAGACAAGCTAGCTAACGTTAGTTAGTGCCTCTAAGGTATGCTTATAGCTGGGTAGCTAGTGTGGTAATATTGCCTTGGAATTTCATAATTAATATGTGTGAATAAATTGGAGAACCATAAATATAAAGCCAGATGTACCTTTCAATAGCAGAGTGGACTCAGTGGCTAAAACAGTCTCAACTGTCAGTGAGACAGTTGCATCAGATAACAACAGCAACAGTTATTTCAACCCCCACTCAAGCAATGACTAATTTAGAGAACAAACAACACTTGAATTGACAGTATGTAAATGTAGAAGCAGAGACAGCTGGGTTGAACACAGGACAGACCAGTTTAGACTTGTTGAAGCATGGACACTAACTCACAAACAAAGTAATCTATTAATCAACTGTTTAGTATCAAAAGGTCTCATATGATGTCTGGTATCAGTCTTAGAAAGCACTGACTGTACTTGGATGATATTAGACATCTATAGCCATATAGAAAGAATGTTAAAGTTAAGACCATGACGGGGGCCACAAGCGGCCCCTCTGGGTATTGAGTCAAGATCCACACAGGAGATCAAAGGGGGGGGCAGCCGGCCTCCCCCAGAGAAACCCAGAGGTGGGGGCAACCAGCCCCAAACAGGAAGAAAACACCAACCCCCCACACAGAAGGCGCCCACAGGAGAATGATGATTGGATCAACTGTAATTTGATCAACTGCCATATTGGCTAGAAATGATAGGATATAAGGCCCTACATAGGGTTATTCAGGAGCTCTCAGGCCGGACCCAACCAGGGGTCTGGGGGCTCCTCCACCGCTTAACCACCCAGAAACTACTGTGAGCTGATGCATTTTACGTGAGTAAATCATGGGAAACACCAATGGTTGTTTATAGATTAGAGTAATGTTGTACAGATCCCTGATCTGTAAACCAGATTTACTCATGTATAATGTGTACAGTAAACCATGTATGTTCAAATTATGTTAACCAAGTGACTGTTTGATGTGCAGTATTTAGGTTTGAGATGCAAACCTGATTGTGATATTTCTGTACAACAGACAGCTGTTAATATTCTCTGATCATCTGTTGTATGTAGAAGTCAACCTTCTATTCACCTTGGACTCCTGGCTCTGATCAAATAAATCAGCTGAGTTGAACTACAATTCTGGTTTGTCTGGCGTACACGTTTTATTCTTCATCTGCATTAAGCCAGATGAGGAGACCAACCATTCTATCAAGTATGAATCTTTCCTCCTCCTTCCAGATAATCAATCTCATTGTATTGTGCTACAATAACCTCAAATTATTGTAGAAAGTCTGTGGGAATTTACTACAGAAATGGTGCCGTCCTTCCCTACCCTTTGTGTCTCCCCCTGAAAAGGTACGGTAGGGTCTTGTTATATGTATCATATCTGGACCGTGCTGTAGGTTGGGGACACGGGGCAAAGAAGCTGGGGTGTTGCTGCGTTTGAAGTGATTAACGGTGGGCTTGTTGTCTGAATGGAGGAGGGAGAGAGGAACAGAATGAAGGTTGGTTGTGTACGCCACTGTTGGGGCCCACGGTGAATATGGCGTCTGCATGCAGGGTTGGGGGTTGCGGTGTCTTAGCTTGTGTGTCCGGAGGTATGACGATCGCGCTTGTTGTGCAGTGAACATGCAAACGTAGGCTTTTTGTGTTTGTGTGTTCATTCAGACACAGGAGGCCGGTCTCGGCCCAGCGGGCCACGGGGGTTGGGTTAGTTAACTCGTATGGAATATACTTTATGAACTGTACGGGGAAGTTGGAGGAATTACAAGGCCTCATGTTATATTAATGTGATTGCGTATTGGTACCGCACAGGATATCTGGTCATGTTATAACGGGGGCGGCGTCGTATCAGACGGCAGGTAAAAGGCTTTTCTTGCTAGGAAGCACGGTTATTCTGTTGTGTACGACAGGGGCGCGTTCTGAGTATGTAATTGCCCTAAAATTATTCTCAGGAAGGGGGCGCAGGTAAGACGAGGAGATTTGACTGTTCTGAAATGGAAGGGGAGCTGGGTCCAAGGTGCATTGTGTCCCTGCTTGTAGCTACAGAATAGGCGGGACGGGGACCGTGAGTGGGTCAGTATGGGCATAAATGCGTCGGGCTAAGGGCTCTGTTGCTATTTCAGAACAGGCGAGTCAAGTATGGTGAAAGATGGTTAGACCCTGGCATGATCAGCGCAGGGGTCTGTGCGATTGCAGGATTAAAACGTAGTAATTAATGGAAATGTAGGGTGCCGGCGTGTTCAGGGTGCGTTGTACGTTCTATGGTAGGATTATAGCACAAATTAAATGTAGATATATTTGCCGTCCTTAGGCATAGTATCCTTTTTAAGCTTGAGCGAAACCGGCCTGTTGATTAATTACGTTCGCTGTGATACAAAAACGATTCGGTCGAACTGACTGATAAGTACTTAATGGTTTTGTTATGATATTTTAATGACCAACGGACATATTATGTTTGAGGCGAGTCCCTGCTGTTGGTTGGGGCTAGCTGGCTAGCTCTGTGGAAAAGTCCGCTGTGAAGCTGGGGACGTTACGATGGCGTTATGAGAGAATTGATTAAACACTGTGGCGGCGATTACAAGTAAGAGGCGGTTGAGACGCAGGGTGGCAAAATTGTGGCCGTTTTGAGGGTTATTATTAATGCGGTAACGTGGTAAATGATATTAAGGATTCGCTGCTTGGTGACGTCATGGTGTTGTGGAGAGTATGTAACGTTCGCGGTGCTATGAAGTGAGGCGGGGAAGGTAGGAGAAAGGATTCGTGTTGAACTATATGTGCGGCGTTGGTTGGTGTGAGTGTGTTAAAAATTATTTTCTGTTAGAGTGGTTGGTTATTTTAAGCTTGTGTGAGTTGCTTATGCTTTGGATGGTACTGAGCGAATTGCGTGGATGAACGGATCTTGAAAGGCACGGCTCCCGTGAGGGCCTTGAACGTCGCATTAGAGCTGGCTAAGGCTAGTTAGCTTGCATGCCGTTGTTTTGTGGCGTTTGGGGGGCGGCATATGTTACGTTTCGAGTTTTGAGGAAGATGTTGGGGAAGGGGTAAAGAAACGTGATAAATGTCGTGGCAGATTATGAATATCGGGGCATGTTATTATGAATGTCGTGGCAGACCTTGGTTGTCATAGCAACGTTATAACAGCCGCATCGGTTGCCACTGCGCATGCGCGGTACAACGTGGATTGGGTGCATTCGGAATAGTTCGCTCAGGGGATAGAAACGGGTAAGAGGATATTCTGCATTATGTAATATGGCGGTATTTGTATATTGTGCATTGTATTTTTGTGTAAGCAGGGGAAGGGATGTAACATGTATAGTGGTTAGGTTAGGGGAGATGGTTTGCTTAGGGTGCAAACAATACAGTGAGCCTATTGGGGAGGAATGAAATAATGGATACATTGCCTATGATAAATCTGGGGTTCGCAATCCGGCTATACTGGGTAGATTTATTATTGTCTTTGATGCACAGGGGTATATTTTTAACCAGGGGGGAAAGACTAGGGATTGATTAAAAATAAATATAGCTCAATACACACAAATTGTTAAGGGGATGCAGACCAAGGAAGACTTTTGTCCTGTTTACATCAGGGTCCCCCATTTTCAATTCATCAGATAGTCAGTACTGCTACAACTATACGTTTATGACATACCAGATTTGCAAATTCAGTCACCCGTGTTAAAATACATCATAACTTTTATTGCATACATGATATAAACGGTAGTTTGAGAGTAGTTATAGGCTGAATTTGGGAAAATGCTCTACACTAAAGTTACATGTTGCTTGCAGTAAAATCAATTTAGGACTAACCACTATAAATGTTATGCTGAGATGAAACATGCTTACATGTAAAATGTTCTATAGTTGATAGCGCATTTCCAGTTTTTTAATTTGTGTAACGTGTACAATGGTAAGCTCTATGTTGAAATACTGTTAGAATGTTATATCTTTAATGCCATTGATTTACATAAGCTGATGGTTTACATTAGGAATTGATTGCAAAATCCTTGGGTCACAGTGGGATAATTTAGTGACAAGGGGTTTGGTTTATATGCTATTTTGATGACTGTATGATGGTGTACTACGTTTAGACTCTAGGGGACAGCTGCCCCTGGGGGATGAAATGTGTGAGTGTTACCCTTTTTGGTGTTTACAGGAGGGCCCGAGGGGGGTCGTGCATACAGCGGTTGTTTACAATGGCTGTTTGTTCTTTTATGACAGGATGAGAGAGATTAGATGCAACAGGATGAGAGAGAGTAGGGAGGGGATTAGGCACCCCGAACCTCTAGCCTCTAACAGGCGGCAGTGGGCTCGCAAGAGTCTGGGCGCACGTTAAACACACACTATAGTGCTGGGGAGAAACTGAAGGCCCTCGTGCGTAACGAGGTATGAAATAACATACCACTGTGGTACCGTCTAGTCGGCCCAGGAAACGTCGCACGTAAGTTGGTGTGGGCACTGGGTGGTACGTGGGCGACAGTCCACACCTAGGAGCAGGGCGGTGCACCGTAGGGGGCACAGCTCCTGCCATGAACAGGCAAGGCTGGCGAAAACGGTCAATATTTCCATGCCCAGAGCAAGCGGGGTGGGGACAAGACCGTCGGTTTCTAAACTGAGTGGCTGATAGGTACTACGGACAGTCAGCTGCTTGGGGTCCTGACTTGATGACGGACTATGAGGTCGCTATCGACTGGGTCGCCAGCCGGTCAGGAGAGCGTTATGACCCCTGCTTATAGTCACAGATAGCGGGACGGGGACCGTGAGTGACTGGACAGTATGGGCATAAATGCACTTGGCTCAATGTACAGTCAGGCCACGGTAACCTTACTAGCCGATACAGGGTTAGTAGGCGAGCTGTGCTTCTGTGATCAGTGTTTTTGAAAAGAAAATGCTGGGAAGCAGAGGGATGAGGGGTGTCAATTCAGAGGAATCTGAATTGTCTCTCCTAAGGTTGGAAAGGGACCCAGCCTTAAACTGCACCTGAAGGTAAAATAAGGGGACTTCTTCTGTTCATGTGAGGAGACCTTAGCCTGGAAGTGGAGGCCTGTATCCTTGGTTGGGTGAGAGGGGGTCCAGTGTAGGCGGCAATGCGGCCCTGAAAAAGCCGGTTTCCCCACACGTGGTATCTCCTGATCCTGGAGGGGAGAGGTGCATCTAAGTAGGGCAAGGAGTGCATCCGAACGGGAGGAGGGTACTCTTAACTGGAAGGAGGTTAGAAGGGTCAAAGCGGAAGATGCAGGAGACAGTTGTAGAGTGAGAGAACAGTTGGCAGTTATTTTTATGACGGGGGAAATGTTGAGACAGGAAGCATGCTAATACAGAACACAGCTGGGTGAGTGAGTGAGACAATCAGGGAGGTAGTCGTTCAATGGGATTATGACTTT
This sequence comes from Notolepis coatsorum, assembly GCF_963971535.1. Classification (NCBI taxonomy): domain Eukaryota; kingdom Metazoa; phylum Chordata; class Actinopteri; order Aulopiformes; family Paralepididae; genus Notolepis; species Notolepis coatsorum. The sequence continues at coordinate 119,797,051 of NC_140169.1, forward strand.
TGGAGGGCTAGCTTTTTGGTTAGGGAGAATAGCGGTAGACTCTCAAGGTACTAGGACTGCTTTGAGGTTCTGTCGTTGAAGGAGAGTTCCTAGACTCTCTCTGGCAGTAGGTAGGAGTGTAGAAATTAAGTGTGAATTGTATTAGCCAGGGATGAGTGTAGCCGGATGAGAGAGTAGAAGAGATGAGCGCAGGGGAACTAACCCATTGTCGGTCTGTGGTTGATTAACGAGTGTATGAGAGAGATATATGTTTATAATATGAATGATTACTGGAGCTCGTAATTTTGGTTGAGCTGGTACAGATGGTATTTTTTATTTAAATTTAATTTTTGTATGTATGTGTGAGATTGAGATGTCCTTTAGTGAATGATTGAGCGGGGGATGGGGGCAAGGAGGCTTTGTCTACCCATTCACACACAGGCACACACACACACACCCATTCACATTCACACACACACACACACACACACACACACACACACACACACACACACACACACACACACACACACACACACACACAGACACACACAGGCACATTCACACAATTTGATCACACATGCATACACACACACAACTTAGCTTTCACTTAAGGTGAAACTAGTCTTGAAAATAACAAAATCTGTTTAGGTAAGGAGTGTATCGAACCACTTGGGTTATACCATTATCATTTGTTTCATATCATTTGTTTTACTGCATTTGATTTGATTTCTGTTGAATGTTTTGTAGGGATGAGGTATTGAATTTAAATTTTTTGATTTCTTTTCTATTTTTATCTATGATTGTGTGGCCTGAATGGGTGTGAATGGAGACTGTAGAGGGAGAATGTGCTGGCTTAAGAGGTGTCAAAGTCACTGACATGTGTGAATGGGACGGTTGGGTTTTGGAAAACCTGGTTTTTATTTTATTTCATTGATTGACTGTTTTGGTTATGGAAGGTTTAGATGTAGAGTTTTGATTTCTTTTCTTTTCTTTCTAAATAACCATTAAGGTGGTCTGCGGTTGGAGCTGGTTAATTTCATTTGGTTGGCTTTCACATCTGTTGGAATGTTTTTTTGATTATTTGCCCTCGTTTGTTGTTTCTCTGTCATGATCTGAGGAGAGGACTGTTGGAGCGTGGGATGCATTGGGACAGATCGATGGCAGTTAAGTGGTCCCATTACGTTTTGCATAATGATTAAACATTTGGTTTCTCTTGAGAAATATTTGACATATTGGGTAAAGAAAATTTGTTTTGTGTTTTTGTTCCCTTGCAGTTCAGTCGGAGAGGGAGGATGGACCATCACAAGTGGAGGGATCATGGGGAACATGTGTAGGAATACATTTCATTAGATTATGACACGATGGTGTGACCCGTTCAGTCAGTTCCTGTGGGAGATTGTTGGATTATGAAGAGAGGTCGCTTGGGACGCTACCCCTCCTTCAATATAGCCCCGAATACAAAGGCCGGAGGTTGAGACATACCTCCAGACTGACGGAGTCGTTCGTCTGTAGATCCATGGAGATACAGTCATGGGACAGAATATGACAAGGTCCAGGCCAACAAACGTTGGCTTCAGCTGAGGCTGGCCGACATGGGGTGGAAGGGGGGCGAAAACGGTCGGAGACTGTGCAACCAAAGCGTTGAACAAGGGCCTCTGTGTGATTGATTAGGTAGGTTGAACGGGAGGTGACTGAACGGTAACAACTGGTATAGATTATGACACAACGCAAGAGTACTAAACTAAACACATACACATAGGTAGAGTAAAAAGTAAGGTGTAGGTTATGGCCGACATGGTGAAAATTTTTTTTTCCTTGCGTGATGCTCCTCCCTCCCTGTCCGTCTGTGCGCAGAGGTGGTAAGGTTTATGTCCATAGGGATGTTCATAAAAGGGGGGAGAGGTGAGAAGACCAACTGGGTTGATTGTGCAAAATGTGATTGGGCTGACTTGGAAAAGGAATTAACAGGAGAGGAGAAGCAAAATGTATGAAAGAATGAAGAATAATCTCTGTGTCTCCACAGATCATGTCAACGGATACCATAATTTTAAAAAATTGTGTTTTACTTTAATGTGTAATGTTTAGATTACATTGTTTTAATTGTTTTCAACAAATAAGCCTCTGGCTGTGAGCCCAGAGGAACAAAGCCTGATGATAGTAGGTGGTAAACACTGTTTCATTAAGGCAGAATAGGTTAATTGGGGATCTGGATGAAGGGGTCACCAGGATTCCCCGGGAGGGGGCCATAGTCAGGGGAATGTGGGGGAGAAAAGAAGAAGACAAGAAGAAACTAATTGATGATATGTACCAAAGAATAATGAAAAAGAAAAAATATGAGAAAAAAGAAAAATTGAGAAAAATTGGGAAAAATATGATTTTTATTATTATAATGTATGGTTAGTATGAAAATCAAGTCAATATACAGTAGATGACAATATGAATTGCCAAAGTGGGGAATGTGGTAATATTGCCTTGGAATTTCATAATTAATATGTGTGAATAAATTGGAGAACCATAAATATAAAGCCAGATGTACCTTTCAATAGCAGAGTGGACTCAGTGGCTAAAACAGTCTCAACTGTCAGTGAGACAGTTGCATCAGATAACAACAGCAACAGTTATTTCAACCCCCACTCAAGCAATGACTAATTTAGAGAACAAACAACACTTGAATTGACAGTATGTAAATGTAGAAGCAGAGACAGCTGGGTTGAACACAGGACAGACCAGTTTAGACTTGTTGAAGCATGGACACTAACTCACAAACAAAGTAATCTATTAATCAACTGTTTAGTATCAAAAGGTCTCATATGATGTCTGGTATCAGTCTTAGAAAGCACTGACTGTACTTGGATGATATTAGACATCTATAGCCATATAGAAAGAATGTTAAAGTTAAGACCATGACGGGGGCCACAAGCGGCCCCTCTGGGTATTGAGTCAAGATCCACACAGGAGATCAAAGGGGGGGGCAGCCGGCCTCCCCCAGAGAAACCCAGAGGTGGGGGCAACCAGCCCCAAACAGGAAGAAAACACCAACCCCCCACACAGAAGGCGCCCACAGGAGAATGATGATTGGATCAACTGTAATTTGATCAACTGCCATATTGGCTAGAAATGATAGGATATAAGGCCCTACATAGGGTTATTCAGGAGCTCTCAGGCCGGACCCAACCAGGGGTCTGGGGGCTCCTCCACCGCTTAACCACCCAGAAACTACTGTGAGCTGATGCATTTTACGTGAGTAAATCATGGGAAACACCAATGGTTGTTTATAGATTAGAGTAATGTACAGATCCCTGATCTGTAAACCAGATTTACTCATGTATAATGTGTACAGTAAACCATGTATGTTCAAATTATGTTAACCAAGTGACTGTTTGATGTGCAGTATTGAGGTTTGAGATGCAAACCTGATTGTGATATTTCTGTACAACAGACAGCTGTTAAGGTTATCTGATCATCTTTTGTATGTAAAAGTCAACCTTTTATTCACCCTTGGCCCTGACTCAAATAAATCAGTTGAGTTGAAATACAATTCTGGTTTGTCTGGCGTAAACGTTTTATTCCTCATCTGCTAAGTCAGAATGAGGAGACCAACAATTCTATCAAGTATGAATCTTTCCTCCTCCTTCCAGATAATCAATCTCATTGTATTGTGCTACAATAACCTCAAATTATTGTAGAAAGTCTGTGGGAATTTACTACACTAGCTAACATTAGCTATAGACAAGCTAGCTAACGTTAGTTAGTGCCTCTAAGGTATGCTTATAGCTGGGTAGCTAGCTAATGTTAGCTATAGTCAAGCTAGCTAACGGTAGTTAGTGCCTCTAAGGCAGGGGTCGGCAATTAGGTTTGGCGGCGGGCCAATTTTTCCCCAAGCCATTGAATGGCGGGCCAGAACCAAAAACAATTGCTCATTTAATATAATGATAGTGAAAAAAAATTTACTCCGTCAAAATAAACGAGCTGCATAGGTGGCATAATAAACTGTAAACGACATATACATGCACTGAACATTATACCTTTGTCTTTTTTCCATTGTATTATAAAGCGCCTCTCTATCAGTCTATCCTACATTACGCGCACGCAACCGTCTATCTGACAGCCACGGACCGGTTTAATGTTGAATGTTTAATGTTAAAACTATCGATTTATATGGAATTCGTTAAACGTATCCGTTGTCTTACTTATTATTATAATTATTGAATGTCAAACAAGCCTTGTCTTGTTAAATGAGACGGTCTGGTCTACGGAGGAGACTGGGGCTGATGCATCGAGATTGGGGAATCCCCCGCAATCGATTATTGACACTTCCGCTAAATATATTAATCTAGCTACTAACTGGGGAGACTGATCAATTACGGATAAAGGAATATAGTGGGACAATCGATTATGATAGTTAACCTTGTTAGATGAGGCTGCACTGGAAATGGAGCTAATGGACTTCCGAATGTCTCATAATTCAAATACCTATAGCGCCGTCATTTCAGGAGCTTCTTCAAGCACTCTTTTTGTTTAAAGTTAATTGCATTGTTTTTGCATTGTTTTTAATTGCATTACTGTTCACATGCATGTGTGGTGCCGTCAGTCATGAGTAAAGATAAAGCTTGAATGACTTACTGAATAGGTGTTTTTATTTCATGGACTCGTGTTTCCCATTTCAGCACCACGCGCTGTCCACCTCACTTAGCAAGCCTATATACAGTACATTGCACCTCACTGCCTATACCTGTTATTCACTCTCAACATGGATAAAACATAAAGTATGCATATAATAAAAATAATATGATGAAAATAAAATAAATATCATATTCTCAAAATAAACTGACGGGCCAGAAATGATTGCTGGCGGGCAATAATTTTGTGAATGTGTGACTGGGCCCTAACGTTACTTAGCTAGCTAGCTAGCTCACTGTGTTATATTGTCTAACGTACAGCTTGTGTTAGATACAATAGACGAGCTAGCTAACGTTAGCTACAATAGACGAGCTAGCTAATATTAGCTATAGACAAGCTAGCTAACGTTAGTTAGTGCCTCTAAGGTATGCTTATAGCTGGGTAGCTAGCTAACGTTAGCTATGGTTAATTAGGGGCCCGGTCACACAAGCGCGAAAAATAGAATGGGAGGCACATTTTCTCCCGCAATAATTTTGTGAATGTGTGACTGGGCCCTAACGTTACTTAGCTAGCTAGCTAGCTCACTGTGTTATATTGTCTAACTACTAGCTAGCTAAATGAAGTCCCATTGATGAACAGAAATAAGCTCAACACTGCAGTGATCAGTGAAATTATTATTTGTTTCAGGTTCATGGTGTCTACGGTCAAATTGTCTCCTTGTATTTAAAGTTATATCCATTAATTATGAATTGATAGCACTAGTACATTTCCATAATGTTTTGAATTGTTAGTGCAGTAGACCTTTTTATTATAATTAGGCCTAGAGATCAGACCTTTAATAATGTAACTAATTGTTGTGGTTTGTAACCGACCCCAATCGCACAACACAAGACAGGTATGGTGGTTTGCCAAGAAACAGATATTTATTGTGAACAGGGAAAAAGGGCACTGTCCCCTTAAGGGAGAAAACACAAAACACTGGAATAACACAAGAGGGGAAGGTAAAGTGCCTTTAAGAGGCGGGCAGGAAAAGGGAACACTATGGGAAAGTAAGGGAACGCCTAAGGGAAGGTTTAAGGGAACGCCTTGGGACAGAGGAACTAGAGACTAGGTAAACCAGGGACAAGGAGAACTAGGGAGAGAGGACTAGGGACTAGAAGAGCTAGGGATAGAGGACTAGGGACTAGGAGAAAAAGGGACAGAGGGGACTGAGGCCCGCGGAGGCGGGCTGGGGAACAGGGAGGAACTGGGGACAGAGAACCGCGGAGGCGGGCTGGGGACAGGGAGGAACTGGGGACTGGTGGGAAAACATCTGGGCCGCTCTGCAGAACAGAGGAGAGGGTTAATATTCAAAGGGAACAAACAGAGCAGATGCAGAACAGTCCAAATAACAAAGTAACAAAGTAAATACTATCTTCGTGTGAACAAACACACAGTGGGAGATGAAATGTCCAAAATAATATCCACGAGAGAACAAAACAGAGTGGGAGATGAAATGTCCAAACTAATAACTAAGTGAGAACTAAAGGAGGCAATACGCTGGGTAACAGCAGCGGGACGAGGGCAAGGGGCATTACGCTGAGTGAGTGACATCACAATCAAAACTCACCCAGGCGTATGCGTAAAGGTACAGGGACAGCTGCGGGAACGGGGGCAAAGCATTACGCTGAGTGAGTGACATCACAATCAAAACTCACCCAGGCGTATGCGTAAAGGTACAGGGACAGCAGCGGGAACGGGGGCAAAAAGCATTACGCTGAGTGAGTGACATCACAATCAAAACTCACCCAGGCGTATGCGTAAAGGTACAGGGACAGCAGCGGGAACGGGGGGCAAGGGCACTACGCTGGGTGAGTGACATCACAATCAAAACTCACCCAGGCGTATGCGTAATGGTACAGGGACAGCAACGGGGCGAGGGCATCGCCACCGGGTGGCTGGCTGTCCGAGCCGAGGAACAGAGCGCTGGAACAGCGGCGGTGGCGAGGGCGTCGTCCACCAGGTAGCCGCTGTCGGAGCCGAGGAACAGGGTGCGCGCCACACCTTGGTGTGCGCGTCGGAACAGTGGCGGTGGCGAGGATGTCGTCCACCGGGTAGCCGCTGTCGGAGCCGAGGAACAGAGTGCGCGCCACACCTTGGTGTGCGCGTCGGAACAGTGGCGGTGGCGAGGATGTCGTCCACCGGGTAGCCGCTGTCGGAGCCGAGGAACAGAGTGCGCGCCACACCTTGGTGTGCGCGTCGGAACAGAGAGACGCCTCGGGGTGCGTCTGCGAGGAGGAGTGTGCCAAGCACGAAGGTCTGGAAGATGCGCGTCGGCGCGCTGAGGTCTGGAGAGCGTGCCAAGCTCGAAGGTCTGGAAGATGCGCGTCTGTGCGCTGGTACGGAGGAGCGTGCCAAGCTCGAAGGTCTGGAAGATGCGCGTCAGTGCGCTGGTACGGAGGAGCGTGCCAAGCTCGAAGGTCTGGAAGATGCGCGTCAGTGCGCTGGTACGGAGGAGCGTGCCAAGCTCGAAGGTCTGAAGTGGAACACTGGAATACCTCCCGTAGAGGATTAGAGAGCGCAGTACAGTGTCTCCCTCCAGGCAAACGGCGGCAGGTGGCGAAGGCTTGAGCGCATCTGGCGCGCTGGTCTGGAGTGGAACACTGGAATACCTCCCGTAGAGAATTAGAGAGCGCAGTACAATGTCTCCCTCCAGGCAAACGGCGACAGGTGGCCAAAGCTTGCACCTCGTCTCACGCCGGAGATAAAACAGCATAGGCAGACAGAGGATCTCCCGAAAGAGTCTAGATGTTTAGGGAATATGACTCGGCAAGAATACAACACGACCCCACGCCGAAACGAGGGGAAGAGCCCTGGTATTTAAAGCCCACAGGGGGACTAATTAGCCTGCCACCACAGGTGCGAGAGATAATAGAATATCAAACAGGTGTGGCCACTAAGGGTAAGGAACGAGAGGGTGGGGGCTAGAGAGAGTGAGTAGGGAATTCCTAACAGTAGGCTTAAAGAAGACAGAGAAAAGGTAGTGAGCAGCGGGCAAAACCTCACAGTACCCCCCCCTCAACGGGAGCCACCCGGCAACCCAAAACAAATACAGACAGAGTGGCAGGGGGCAAAACAAGAGGTACTGGCCAAGCCAGCAGGGGAAGCCACCACAAGAGTGGGGCTAGCAAAAGAAACAGGGTCGCCGAGGGGTAACTAGGGTAGCAGAGGGGCAACTGGTCTAGAGGAACTGGGTCTAGAGAACTAGTCTAGCGAACTGGGCAAGAGAACTGGTCTAGAGAACTGGTTTAGGGAACTGGTCTAGAGAACTGGTCTAGAGGAACTGGTCTAGAGGAACTGAGGGGCAAGCAGGGTAGCTAAGGGGTAACCATGGAAGCACCGGGAAGGGCTAGCAGAGGGAAGGTTAGCTGCCAGGGCACTGATAGCTACAGGGCCTATGCTAGCTGTACTGCTACATCAACATAGAGGCTGCGCAAGCTGCCGGAGCCAGGCTAGCAGAGGGAAAGGGTAGCTGCCAGGGCACTGATAGCTACAGGGCCTATGCTAGCTGTACTGCTACATCAACATAGAGGCTGCGCTAGCTGCCGGAGCTAGGCTGGCAGACAGGGCTGGACCAGCATGAGAGCACAAGCTAGCTGGAAGGACAGTCCTAGCTGTGTGAGAAAAACTGACCTTGCTAGCTGAAAGGGCAGTCCTAGCAGTGGGATAAACTACACAAAAAAGTGGAGGCCAAGCAGAGGGACCGGGTTAGCTGCTTGGGCCTGGCTAGCTACAGGGCCTATGCCAGCTGCAAGGCTGCATTAACATAGAGGCTGTGCTAACAGCCGGGGCCAAGCTAGCAGACCGGGGCCATGCAGAGGGAAACTGGGTTAGCCGCCAGGGCATGGCTAGCTACAGGGCCCATGCCAGCAGCAAGGGCTGCATAAACATAGAGGCTGTGCTAGCAGCCGGGGCAAAGCTAGCAGACAGGGGCTCTGCTGAGGGACTGGGTTAGCCGCCAGGGCATGGCTAGCTACAGGGCCTATGCCAGCAGCAAGGGCTGCATAAACATAGAGGCTGTGCTAGCAGCCGGGGCTAAGCTAGCAGACAGGGGCTCTGCTGAGGGACTGGGTTAGCTGCCAGGGCATGGCTAGCTACAGGGGGGTCAAACAGGGCAAAACGGGAAGCAAACAGGGGAGCTAACCGGGGAGACTAACAAGCTAAACAGGGGAGTAACAGGCTAACAAGGGAGCTAAACAGGACTAACAGGGAAGCTAAACTGGGCTAACAAGGAAGCTAGAGGGGAACAAGAGGGAACAAGAAAAAAAAAAAGGCAAACTCAACATACACCGTCTGTGCTGGCTGGGGTCGTCGATTTTGGTGGGGTCGTACTGTTGTGGTTTGTAACCGACCCCAATCGCACAACACAAGACAGGTATGGTGGTTTGCCAAGAAACAGATATTTATTGTGAACAGGGAAAAAGGGCACTGTCCCCTTAAGGGAGAAAACACAAAACACTGGAATAACACAAGAGGGGAAGGTAAAGTGCCTTTAAGAGGCGGGCAGGAAAAGGGAACACTATGGGAAAGTAAGGGAACGCCTAAGGGAAGGTTTAAGGGAACGCCTTGGGACAGAGGAACTAGAGACTAGGTAAACCAGGGACAAGGAGAACTAGGGAGAGAGGACTAGGGACTAGAAGAGCTAGGGATAGAGGACTAGGGACTAGGAGAAAAAGGGACAGAGGGGACTGAGGCCCGCGGAGGCGGGCTGGGGAACAGGGAGGAACTGGGGACAGAGAACCGCGGAGGCGGGCTGGGGACAGGGAGGAACTGGGGACTGGTGGGAAAACATCTGGGCCGCTCTGCAGAACAGAGGAGAGGGTTAATATTCAAAGGGAACAAACAGAGCAGATGCAGAACAGTCCAAATAACAAAGTAACAAAGTAAATACTATCTTCGTGTGAACAAACACACAGTGGGAGATGAAATGTCCAAAATAATATCCACGAGAGAACAAAACAGAGTGGGAGATGAAATGTCCAAACTAATAACTAAGTGAGAACTAAAGGAGGCAATACGCTGGGTAACAGCAGCGGGACGAGGGCAAGGGGCATTACGCTGAGTGAGTGACATCACAATCAAAACTCACCCAGGCGTATGCGTAAAGGTACAGGGACAGCTGCGGGAACGGGGGCAAAGCATTACGCTGAGTGAGTGACATCACAATCAAAACTCACCCAGGCGTATGCGTAAAGGTACAGGGACAGCAGCGGGAACGGGGGCAAAAAGCATTACGCTGAGTGAGTGACATCACAATCAAAACTCACCCAGGCGTATGCGTAAAGGTACAGGGACAGCAGCGGGAACGGGGGGCAAGGGCACTACGCTGGGTGAGTGACATCACAATCAAAACTCACCCAGGCGTATGCGTAATGGTACAGGGACAGCAACGGGGCGAGGGCATCGCCACCGGGTGGCTGGCTGTCCGAGCCGAGGAACAGAGCGCTGGAACAGCGGCGGTGGCGAGGGCGTCGTCCACCAGGTAGCCGCTGTCGGAGCCGAGGAACAGGGTGCGCGCCACACCTTGGTGTGCGCGTCGGAACAGTGGCGGTGGCGAGGATGTCGTCCACCGGGTAGCCGCTGTCGGAGCCGAGGAACAGAGTGCGCGCCACACCTTGGTGTGCGCGTCGGAACAGTGGCGGTGGCGAGGATGTCGTCCACCGGGTAGCCGCTGTCGGAGCCGAGGAACAGAGTGCGCGCCACACCTTGGTGTGCGCGTCGGAACAGAGAGACGCCTCGGGGTGCGTCTGCGAGGAGGAGTGTGCCAAGCACGAAGGTCTGGAAGATGCGCGTCGGCGCGCTGAGGTCTGGAGAGCGTGCCAAGCTCGAAGGTCTGGAAGATGCGCGTCTGTGCGCTGGTACGGAGGAGCGTGCCAAGCTCGAAGGTCTGGAAGATGCGCGTCAGTGCGCTGGTACGGAGGAGCGTGCCAAGCTCGAAGGTCTGGAAGATGCGCGTCAGTGCGCTGGTACGGAGGAGCGTGCCAAGCTCGAAGGTCTGAAGTGGAACACTGGAATACCTCCCGTAGAGGATTAGAGAGCGCAGTACAGTGTCTCCCTCCAGGCAAACGGCGGCAGGTGGCGAAGGCTTGAGCGCATCTGGCGCGCTGGTCTGGAGTGGAACACTGGAATACCTCCCGTAGAGAATTAGAGAGCGCAGTACAATGTCTCCCTCCAGGCAAACGGCGACAGGTGGCCAAAGCTTGCACCTCGTCTCACGCCGGAGATAAAACAGCATAGGCAGACAGAGGATCTCCCGAAAGAGTCTAGATGTTTAGGGAATATGACTCGGCAAGAATACAACACGACCCCACGCCGAAACGAGGGGAAGAGCCCTGGTATTTAAAGCCCACAGGGGGACTAATTAGCCTGCCACCACAGGTGCGAGAGATAATAGAATATCAAACAGGTGTGGCCACTAAGGGTAAGGAACGAGAGGGTGGGGGCTAGAGAGAGTGAGTAGGGAATTCCTAACAGTAGGCTTAAAGAAGACAGAGAAAAGGTAGTGAGCAGCGGGCAAAACCTCACACTAATGATGGTCTTGATTTATGTTACAGGGTTAGGTGCTGGGAATGTAACAGAAATTATCAAGTAGGTCCCAAGCTTTTGCATCACTACAGATTAAGGCATTATTTAACAGCATCATAACACATTAAAACACATTTAGCTGGTTAGTGTTTGTCCTTGTATTTAAAGATATATCCATTATTTATGAATTGATAGCACTAGTACATTTCCATAATGTTTTGAATTGTTAGTGCAGTAGAACTTTTTATTATAATTATAGATCAGAGCTTTAATAATGTAACTAATGGACTTGATGTGTCACTCTGAGCTCAGTGATGCACAGTGATCAGACTATACAATGCATCACTGTGCCTCACTGCATCACTGAGCACAGAGTGACGGTTACCATCTTCCTGACTTTTACTTTTAAAACAACATTGTCAATATTACACTTACAATACACTTAATGTAGATCTCTATTTTTTACTGTATTTATATTAGCATGTACATACATTACATAGGAAATGTGAATCCCGGACCGTATTTTATTTTATTCGTAGGAAATTTTTTGTTCTTATTTGTGATTTGTTTTGTCTACCTAAATGTTTACTGTATTTCTATTCTATTCTATTTATGTTACAGGGAATGTGGAGATGTAAGGGGTGCACAGAAACTGTATCAAGTAGGTTCAAGCTTTTGCATCACTACAGGTTAAGTGTCATGGTCCCAGCCAGGGATCATGCTCGAACAATGTGAACAGTGTTTTTCTGCCGCGCTCTGGTGGCCAAACGCAGCAACTCCAGATCCTGGACTCTCTGTGGCATTCGAGTCTAGGTTTGCTGGATTCCTTTAATGCTTTGTTGTGTTCTCTGTTCATGTTGTGTGGTGCGTTTTAGCTTGTGTTTTTAATAGGTTTATCTTTTCATATGTTTCCTTTAAAGGTTCATCTCTTTTGCATATGTTTTTATAAGTGTTAATACTTTACTTGTGTTTCCTTTAAGGCTCATTCCCTTTACACATGTTTTTAATAGTGTTAACATCTTTACATATGTATGTTCCTTTAAGGGTGGTTTGTTTTACATATGTTTCCTTTTAGATATTCCTGTACACTTGCTTTTATCAATGATGTGAGTTGTTTTACTTTCCTGTGTTCTTCAGCCATGGCCTGTTGCCAGCTGGCCCTTGTTAGTAATCACAGGGCAGTATATAGACCTGCCAGTTCCCCTCATTGATTGTCGCACCATTGCATTGCATTGTTTTGTATTGTAGTTGTGTTCGGTCACGTACTCACCGTTTTGTCTCTAAGTATTCCCCGTGAGTCCGTTCCTATTTAGTCCTTATTCTTCCAGCATTGCTGTGTATTGTTTTCCGGGTTTTGCAGTTCGCTTTTGTTTGTAACAGTTTTAACGTGTATCCTGTTTGCAACTGCTAGTAAAAGCCTGTTCACTTTCATCCGTCGTCTCAGCTTCTTCTCTCTCTGCTCGTGTTAACTGCATTCTTCCATACCACACCGAAACCCTCACATTAAGGCATCCACGATTTGGAAGTAGTTCTCCCTTTCCATGTACGTACCTGCACTGCCCATGTACATTTAAGACGTGGAATGCCCTTATTGTCCACCACAATAAAACCCATGGGGTCACTCAGAAAGAGAAGGCAATATTCAGTTGCAGCCTTTGTGCTTGTGTAGCAGGTATATATAAAATATACTGTTATGTATTCCACGAAGAATCCCTCCCTCACGTTTTATTTAAATTTGTTTTATTATTTTTTATTCTCAAAGTCTTTTATTTTGAAATCGTCACTTCCTGCCGAAGTGACGTATTTCCCCTTGCGCTTCCCCCTTCACGCCAGATTGTCTGGATGCTTGAAGGGGTAAGATGGTCGTTCATCACCTGTAAATATATTTCTGGTTTAAAAGAACGTATTGATGGTTTACATATTGTAAATAAGTTGCCGGGCAATGAACCGGGGTATATATAATGGTATCTATGTAATAATGAGCAATTCTGCACTTGTTGTAAGGTAATTTAGCTGTGGTGGCGAACTGTTGTAAGGACACATGTGATTGAGCTAGTAGTAATGGCTGAGCAAAGTGCATGAGGCCCAGGTCTGAAATGTGACTGGTATTTCCCCATTGCAGCATGTGAGCGTTGACGCCATCTGCTGGCCAATGTTAATATGTGCCTGTTTGGATGTCCCAACAGGTAATTTGAGATGTCTTATTGTTTATTTTGTATTATTTCATTGTATTGTTTCATTTTAATGTGATATTTCAGTGGATGATTCTAAACGCCAGATTGTCTGGGTGCTAGAAGGGCATGTGAGCTGTTGACGCCATCTGCTGGCCAATGTTAAATATGTGCCTGTCTGGATGTCCCAACAGAAATAAATGCTGAAATGGATCACGGCTGTCTTCACTTCACATACACAACCGACATTAAAGAGAGTGGCCTTAAACCAGCTACACTTGCAGGGATTTACCATCAGAGAAGGATTATTTTTGTCATATAAATGCACATCTCAAAAGAAGTGAGACGGTTGATTGTATTTTTTTAGGCTGTGACTTTAAAATAAACATTTCTGGCACATTTAAGTCACACAAAAACAGAAAACACTGCCGTCACACATTGGTTGATTTTAAACCTGGAGTGATTGTAACTACGATAGCATCTCTGAATGAATTGGAGGCAAATAGTCAGGAGTGTGTATAGCAGTCAGATAATGCCATTCCTTCAAGTAGTCATTCTCATACTGAGGACTTGCAGGAGGTCATAGAGCAAGGATTTGCAGCTGCTTTGCTGAAGTTGGAGCATCCATGTACCAAGCACTGCTCTTGATGTGTTTTTAGGGGAACTCCATCATTTGATTTCTTCTGCACCTGTTCCATTATCTTGTGACATTGTGAGTGACATCTTTCATCAGAAAAACCTCACTGTTGATGAATGTACAATTAGAGAAACTGTTAATGCAATTTATTCTGGTAATCCTGTGCAAAGGTCCATACAAAAAGGTGGCTCCCTAAGTACAGCACATCTGCGTAAGCAGTATTACAAGGAGAACTTCAGTGTTGTAGAGCCAGTGGAATACATTCTAGATCGTAAAAACAAGCGCCGTTTCCAATATGTCCCATTATTGAAGTCCCTGCAGCAACTGTTGGGTCGAAGGGATATCATTGATAACGTTGTTGAGTGCCATCAAAGACAGGAAGGCACATATCAGTACAAGTCCTCAAGAGATGGTTCCCTATTTAAGGGTAATAGTTTCCTCACTGGAGAAAAGCCAACTATCATCCTAAATTTGTATGTGGATGACTTTGAAACCTGTAACCCCCTTGGCACCTCGCGAAAGAAGCATAAGCTTTGTGCCGTTTATTGGGTGTTGGCTAACTTGCCTCCGGGTTCTCATTCCTCGTTAACATCGATCTACTTGTCAGTTTTGTGCAAAACCGATGATGTTAAAATCTATGGTTATGCAAAAACTTTGAACCGTCAGTTAAAGGTACAATATTCAGTGTGGCTGACAACCTAGGAGCACACAGTGTCGCTGGATTTTTGGAGAGTTTTTCAGGGGAATACTACTGCAGATTTTGCACAGGAAAGAGCAGTGATTCTGTTGCATCTGGTGCTTTCAGTCTGAGAACCAAGGAGCTCCATCAGGCCCATGTCAAAAAGCCCAAAATACAGGTACATTTAGTTGTGTAGTGAAAAGGGAATGCGTCTTCACAAATAATGTCTCTCATTTTCACGTCATCTTTGGCTATCCACCTGATCTTGCCCATGACCTTTTGGATGGTATAATCCCTGCAGAGCTAGCTCATTGCTTAAGAGTGCTTATATCCAGAAAGCTTTTCACATTGGCTGATCTGAAGTTTCCCTACAAATGGCAGACAGGACAAACAAACCTCATGTAGTGTCACAAAGTTTCTCCAGCAGAAAAACAGTGGAAGGAAACGCTCATGAAAATTAGAGTTTGCTCCGGTTCTTACCTTTTTTGGTTGGTTCACTTGTACCTGAAGATGAGCCTGCATGGTTTGTTCTTATGGATCTGAAGGACATCACTGAGCTTGTAGTTGCCCCTGTACATAGTGATGACTTGCTAGCTTTTTTAGAAAGTAAAATCCTACCAGGAGTTGTTCCCTGCCATCAGGCTGCTACCAAAATACCATTATCTGGAGCACTACCCCCAGATGATTAGGCTGTTTGGTCCACTTGTCGGACAGTGGACAATGCGATTTGAGGCTAAGCATAGCTTTTTTAAACAGGTTATCAGACACACAAGCTGCTTCAAGAATGTGCCCCTCTCTTTAGCCTCAAAGCATCAGATGATGATCGCTTACCATCTGAGCTCTCCATGTCTGAGCAAGCCTATAAGCTAGGGTCTCAGCTGTATCCACTCTACCAGTAGACTTACTCAAAGAGGAAATAACACAAGTCATCACGCAAAAGTTCCCTGACACGCCTGAGGTTCAACTTGCACAGTGTGTGACAACCAATGGCATAACCTATAGGAAGGGAATGATAGTGGCCCACAGAGCAGAAGGGGGATTGCCTGAATTTAGTGAAATTGATCAAATCTGCATTTTACAAGAGAGTGTATTCTACATTGTCAAAGAGCTTTGTGGTTGGTACAGAGAGCATTATAGAGCCTTCAAACTCAGCCCAGCACCCACAAGAACATTCACGTTTGTGGCACTCGGTGAACTCCTGGATACTTATCCACTGGATAAGATTGGATCAGCCCGCATGGTGACATTGAAAAGGCATATTGAAATAAAAGGTCTGTCTGTCACCGTCACTGTCTGTCTGTCACTCACTCTCTGTCACGGTCTATCTCTGTCTGTTTGTCTGTCATAAAAGGTGTGCTATCAGGGGGGAATGGGGGTTATTGGGGAGAAGGTAGTCTCACGTTAGTGGAGAGAGGTCTGATTTCCATTCACAAACTTACTGTACTCAATCCTTGAAAAGTAGGCTTTTACCACTTAATTTGAAATCTAAAATGTATGGATGTCTGATGTCTAATAACTTTTTTGTGTGTGTCTACAGAGTAAAATACTTTGAAGATGGCGACTCCTGTGATCCTTAAGATCATCTTGACTGATGGCAGCTCTCAGAGATTGACTCTCTCCCATGGATTCCCTGCATCCATTGATGGCCTTGTTATTGAAGTGAAAAAACAGTGTGGACTTCAGGGCAGCTTCAGACTTCAATTTAAGGACTCCTTGTTTGGAAATGATTTCCTTAACCTTACCTCCATTTCAGAACTAGAAGACAAATGTACTCTTAAAGTTGTGGATATGTCAAGGCACATTGTTCTCTATCCAGTCCTAAACCCCCAAGCTCTCCGTCCTTTCTCTGGAAATACCTCTCTGCTCTCGTCGGATGGATCTACTGTGGATACAGATATAATGTCATGGATTGAGTCTACAACGTCCTCTTGGCCTACTTCTTCTCAAGTGCCTGAATCTGTGGATCCAGATGTACTGCCATCAATTGAGTTTAGGAGCTCACGGTCCTCTTGGCCTGCTGTTTTTCACGTGCCTAAGTTCCCCTATGATGCTGAAATAAAACTTCAGCAGGCAAATTTAGCTTATAGTCAAAATGGCACTATACTTACCCCTGATCCCAAGTTGAAGTCAGCCATCCTTGATGGTTTAGTGCAGGAAATTGTTCTGTATAAAGTCTATGTCAGTGATACGGAGATGGAACAAACAGCCCAGAGTCTTATCAAGGCACATCCATGTTTAACTGAGAAGGGGTCCAGCACTGGATATGGCGCATCGAAGATGAGTTTAAAATATAAATTGGGTAACTACCGCAGAGAGCTGAGACAACTGGGCTGCCCAGAGGTGACGGTGAACTCTTTAAGAAACAAACCAACAGGAAAGCGTGCAGCCTTTGGTGTCAAAAAGGCCAAGAGAGCAGAGGTTAACTTCTGCCCACCATACCCGTCAGAGGCCATGCAGAAAGATCTACTCTTGGATGTGAAGAAGAAGAACAACAGAGATGTTGTGAAACTGAAGATGGAGAAGACTTTCGCACATAGAAGACTTGAAGTCATCCGTGATGCACCAATGGTGGAGCCTTTCATGGCAAGGTGGCCAGCTCTCTTTGAAGTCAGTGAGGTATGGCTTATCTCATCTTGGATTTGCTGTTGATAACATTACAAGGGAAGTATTGGGTCCATTGTCAAACTGCTAATATGATTGTATATTTCGTTGTGCTATATCTCCCCCTTCCTGATCGGCTGTATATATATAACAGTGGCTTTCTACCCTCTAACCATTTTATTCTGATTCCTGTGCTTTTTACCTGTTTTCAGATCAATGCTGAATTCAAGAGAATCACCACCATGCCACTTCAGTCCAAGTTCCTGTCTCAGCATGATCTCCACTCTGACAACCTGATGAAGCTGTTCCAAAAGAGGAGAGGACAGCTAGGGGAAAAGCTCAAAAGACAAATGGCACAAATGGCTGACGTAAGTGCTAACTGGTTCCACTGTCATGAAAAACCTGTAAAGTTATGAGTTATGGCTGTTTTGGGGGAATTAAGATTTTTTTTAATTGAGGAAAGGCTATGGAAATGAATTTTTTTGTTACCACAAATGATTGGTAAAGAGGGCAATCAAATTGTACAGGAGGCCATGAGTGCTTTTATTTTTCATCTTTTTCCTTTCACTATTTGCATATTTTTGTCTCAGTTTGAACCTTTCCTCTAAAATGAGGTATAGTACCGCTTTCAAACCGCGTTACTTTTTCAATACTGGTATACCGTGCAACACTACTCACAGCAAGGCTTGTGCCATCGTAGGAATCCTGCTGTTATATTCTCAGAGAAATATGTAGTCATATAACAGTTTGAACCAGTAGTTGACTTTAAAATAAAGCACAATGGCTGAATTAAGACACTAATCAAGAAATGTTCCTTTCAGTGTGATGACGTGGATGCTGGACGAGAGTGTATCCTGAAGGGACTGTGTATCTACATGGGTAAAGATCCAGAAAGCCTTGTGCGAGAATATGTGGTATGTACATGAATCAGTGCGTATTTCTTTTCTCATTGGGCCTTGTAGTCCATGCAGAGTAAGGTCTGACCCATTGTAACCTAATTGTAACAGAAAGTATATGTTTATATTGATGCCACTGTATGTCTGTTTGTCAGGGCTGAGACATATTTAGCCACAGACTTATCCCCCCCCCCCCCCCCCCCCCCCCCCGACATACCACAAAGCGCTTCGGGCAGTCCTTTGTGCCGGTGGCAATCAGGCTCCACAACCAGGCAGGGCCAGGACGGGCTAACTGCTGTGGACTGGAGGAGCTGGGTTGTGGACTGTAACCAATTAATTTAATTATTTAACATCATGATTGGACTTGTTTATTTTTCTTTTCACCACTTTTATAGCTCTATTTTAGCCCTATTTTAGCTCTTTTTATCCCTATGTATTTGTCCATCTTGTTTTTAACACATACTAATAAGTGTATGGTATGTATTGTAGTATATTTCTACAGAATCCTACAATAATCTAAGGTTATTGTACAGTACAACGAGATTGCTATCTGGAAGGAGGAGAAAGGGATCATACGTGATAGAATTGTTGGTCTCCTCATCTGACTTAAGCAGATGAAGAATAAACGTGTACGCCAGACGACCAGAACTGTAGTTCAACTCAACTGATTTATTTGAGCCAGGGCCAAGAGTGAATAAAAGGTTGCCCTTCACATACAAGGATTATCAGAAAACATTAACATGTCGGCTGTGTACAGGAATCAACAAGGTTTGCATCTCAAACCCCAACAGGTACATAAAACAGTCATTTGTTAACATAATTTGAACATACATTGACAATACTGTAAGCCCTTTTTGCATATAAGTAAGCCTGGTTTCTAAGCTAAGTTACATTCTATTCTAACCAAACATAGTGGTTCCATCCGGCTTACTTACATCAAAACAGCTCAGTCGTCTCTCTGGTTGGGAGGGATGGAGCCACAGACCTGGGTTGGTTTGGTCTGGGCTCCTGAACTACCAATATGTTCGCTCTTATATACTATAATTTCTGGCCAATAATAGCACATTTTACTAATACAGTTGGTCCAATCAGACGTCTTCTGTGGTCGGTTGGTTCTTGTCCCCGGGTGGGTTGGTGTCGTCTTCCCTCAGTGAACAGAAGGGGTGGTCTTGATGGCCCCCCCTCATTGGTGTGGTCTTTTACTGCATACAGAGGGGTTCTGCTGATGGCCCCCGTCATGGTCTTCCTGTTGGGGACAGAAGGGGGGTCTTGATGCCCCCCCCCCCTTTGGTGTGGCCAAATCTCCTCTAAATGAATCTATATGGCTATAGATGTCTAATATCATCCAAGTACAGTCAGTGCTTTCTCAGACTGATAAAAGACATCCTATGAAACCCCACAACCTTTATTCACCAGACTGACACGCTGTCTATCTGTGATAGATATACCAGGCTTCCATAACAAGAGTGTAATACCACTTGTTCCTCTGCTATTTAAAGTGAGCCTGTTTGCTGTGGGGTGTGACTTCCCCTGTGGCCTTTTATGACCGGCAACTGTCGTTCTCTCCACTCCAGTCTTCTTCTGTGGGGGGTTGGTTTGGACTGCACTTTTGGCTAAGCCCTGTTTTTACATTATGGATTCATTTCTTTTATTCACACATATTAGTTATGGAATTCAAGATCAATATTTACCACAGTATTAACTGTTAATTAACTAAATTGCTGTTATGCTGTAATGAACATCTGAATCTTCCCTCAGGGATAAATAAAGGTTTTCATCAATCAATATACTATGTTAGCCCTTGTTTAACCTTTGTCTGTTTTCTACAGGGTATGGATGAAGAGGTCATCAACAAGGCCATCGAAGACACCACTGTGGGGGTTTTATGTTCTTAAAGATCATGCTTCAAGTGACTAACCAGAGAACATAGGAATTATCCTCGAAGGCATCAAGATATTGGAAGGTCTGGATAATGGCACATTAGCTGTTGCAATGCTGTTCGGACTGATGTATGCCTTAAACCTCAGCTACTATTCGCAGCTCCGCTACACCTTTGAGGTAGTCCAAAAGATTTTCATGGAACTGGATGGAGGTAAACTTTCAAACAAAGCACTTGCTCTAAAAAACAGGCTCTTTCAGTGAAAGCACGTTGAAAATGTTAATTAGCTAAAAACTTGTTGACCGACGGAGAGAAACAAACAGAGACAGACAGACAGTGATAGACATTGGGCCCACTTGTTCTATGCGCCGCCGAGGCATCTTAAAGGAAAACTCCAACATTTTGGGAAATTAGCTTATTTAACATCTTCCCTGGAGTTGGACAAGAAGATACATACCTTTTTGGACCGTTAGCCTAGCTTAGCTTCATCACTGGAAGTGGGGC
Source organism: Notolepis coatsorum (assembly GCF_963971535.1). Lineage (NCBI taxonomy): Eukaryota > Metazoa > Chordata > Actinopteri > Aulopiformes > Paralepididae > Notolepis > Notolepis coatsorum. The sequence goes on from NC_140169.1 coordinate 119,817,584, forward strand.
AGACATAGCCTAGTTCACTACAGTCAGGAAATATACTCCAAATACAACTCCCAAACGTTCCTGTAAACATGTTGTGACCTGTGTATTTACCACGTCTCCCAGTCACACAAGTCACACGAGTCTCCCAGTCACACAAGTCTCCAAGTCACTTGTGTGACTGGGAGACTTGTGTGACTTGGAGACTTGTGTGACTTGTGTGACTTGGAGACTTGTGTGACTTGTGTGACTTGGAGACTTGTGTGACTGGAAGACTCGTGTGACTTGTGTGACTTGGAGACTTGTGTGACTGGGTGACTTGTGTGACTGGGAGACTTGTGTGACTGGGAGACTTGTGTGACTTGGAGACTTGTGTGACTTGTGTGACTTGGAGACTTGTGTGACTTGTGTGACTTGGAGACTTGTGTGACTTGTGTGACTTGGAGACTTGTGTGACTGGGAGACTCGTGTGACTTGTGTGACTTGGAGACTTGTGTGACTGGGAGACTCATGTGACTTGTGTGACTGGGAGACGTGGTAAATACACAGGTCACAACATGTTTACAGGAAAGTTTGGGAGTTGTATTTTGATTGTAAATCCCTGCAAGCACAAAGGCTGCAACTGAATATTGCCTTCTCTTTCTGAGTGACCCCAGTGGAATGGGTTTTATTGTGGTGGACAATAAGGGCATTCCACGTCTTAAATGTACATGGGCAGTGCAGGTACGTAGATGGAAAGGGAGAACTACTTCCAAATCGTGGATTCCTTAACCTGTAGTGATGCAAAAGCTTGAACCTACTTGATACAGTTTCTGTGCACCCGTTACATCTCCACATTCCCAGCACCTAACCCTGTAACATAAATAGAATAGAATAGAAATACTTTAATCATCCTGAGGGAAATTTGGCACTACAAATTGTTCACAGAAACATTTAGGTAGACAAAACAAATCACAAATAAGAACAAAAAATTGCCTAAGAATAAAGAATAAAATAAAATACGGTCCGGGATTCACATTTCCTATGTAATGTATGTACATGCTAATATAAATACAGTAACAAATAGAGATCTACATTAAGTGTATTGTAAGTGTAATATTGACAATGTTGTTTTAAAAGTAAAAGTCCAGGAAGATGGTAACTGTCACTCTGTGCTCAGTGATGCAGTGAGGCACAGTGATGCATATATAGTCTGATCACTGTGCATCACTGAGCACAGAGTGACAAATCAAGCCCATTAGTTATATTATTAAAGCTCTGATCTATAATTATAATAAAAATATCTACTGCACTAACAATTCAAAACATTATGAAAATACACACACATTTCTATCACACTAACGTACCAGGAGTTCTTAAACAACTAAATTAAAAGAGAATTAAAACAAAACATACAACTGCCACCCATTTAAGGTCCGAAACTGTTTTAGAAACATTGACTATCTATTGACTATCTATTGACTATCTATTATTATATATTGACTACTATCCACTGCTGTTGTTTACCTGTTGAATAAAATGTTTAACATTTTTGGTACAGAACTCTGACTCTTTGCCTTTTTTGTCAATGCAAAAACATGTAAGATTTTGTGCACTTGAACAAATCAAGTTAGATTTACATTAAGAACTCAAGTTGTGTTAACTTGAACAAATCAAGTTAGATTTACATTAAGAAATCAAGTTGTGAACAAATCAAGTTAGATTTACATTAAGAAATCAAGTTGGAGTTAGTGTTGAAAATCAAGTACCCTGAACATCATTAAAGTGCGTTAACATTACACAATTAAATTGTGTTTACTGTAACGACAAATATGTTGAATCAATATGTTTATTTTAAGTAATCTTAAAGGGGCTATGCGTTATAAATGTCATTTTTCAGTCTCTAGCATTGTATTATAGTAATAGGAGTTCGTATCAATGTGTTTTTGGGCCTAAATACTATATTGACGAATTCCTCAGCTACAGCCCATCCCCTATTTGCCTCTAGTAAATCAGGTCATGTTGATTTGACGAGCTGGGCAACGTCACGGGGCGCTGTTTATAGCGCAAGGTGATGTGATTGGCTGTGTGGTTTTACCTAATGCCCGCCTCCATTCTTGGTACCTGGAGCCGATACAACCTGGAAACAGAAATTGCCGTCACTCGCCTCAATTTCACGATGAGCAGCAAACCCCGCAGATGTAATGTTCCTGGTTGCAGAGCTACCGAGAAGTCTTTGCACAGTTTCCCCGTTGATGCCGAACTTCGCCAACAATGGAACAAGTTCCTTTTTGGTGACCCTCCAAGTTCCGTTGCAACGTCTAATACTCGGGTTTGTACTGCACATTTCTCCGCCGACGACGTCACCAATCAAGGTATTTTTGATGCTGGAGTGGTCTCCATGTTGGTGCTAACCAAAAGAGCTGTGCCTTCAATACGCGACCCGACACAAGAAATAGTAAGTAGATATGTCGTGTGAGATATGTTATCATAAATACCATCTAACGTTATAGTAACTGCTGCTCTTTATAAAGTAACGTTATAGAAAACTATTGAAGCAAGCTAGTCATAACTTCTAAATAAAAGAACACAACTAGTGAGAGGTAAACAAGGTAACGTTATATTTAGTGGCTTGTATTATATTGTAATTGATTTACGATTTGGTAACTCTTAGGCCACCACAAGTTCCAGCGGCAATGTACGCCTTTCTCCTGCTTCAAGGGACTTCAGTTGCCAGACAGACAACCCAAAGATTCGTTCTGTTGGTACACAGCTTTCTATGAAAACACTTCGTTCGCATGTCAAGAGTCAAGGTAGGTTTGTAACTCAGTGTGATGTAATGTAATAATGTGTAATAATGTGACCCAGAATTGTTTAGATTGGCCCCCTTCACCCACCGCTTTCACCCAAAGCTGTAAAGGAATGTGGATTGTTTGTATAGTGTCCCCCCCCCCCCCCACCTCCAATGTAAATTACCCAGTATGGTTGTCAATATACAGTATATATACAGTATATACAGTCAAATGTATATACTCCCTTTTCTTGACTCCTTCAGTATCACAAACAGTACTGTATTTGCAAATCAAATTTAGCTCTAGTGTGGTGACCCATGTTGGCGTTACACAGGTCACAATGCTAGCTCTAGTGGTGACCATGTTGTTGTTACACAGGTCACAATGCTAGCTCTAGTGTGGTGACCATGTTGCTGTTACACCAGGTCACAATGCTAGCTCTAGTGTGGTGACCATGTTGGTGTTACACCAGGTCACAATGCTAGCTCTAGTGTGGTGACCATGTTGGTGTTACACAGGTCACAATGCTAGCTCTAGTGTGGTGACCATGTTGCTGTTACACCAGGTCACAATGCTAGCTCTAGTGTGGTGACCATGTTGGTGTTACACAGGTCACAATGCTAGCTCTATTGTGGTGACCATGTTGCTGTTACACCAGGTCACAATGCTAGCTCTAGTGTGGTGACCATGTTGGTGTTACACCAGGTCACAATGCTAGCTCTAGTGTGGTGACCATGTTGGTGTTACACAGGTCACAATGCTAGCTCTAGTGTGGTGACCATGTTGCTGTTACACCAGGTCACAATGCTAGCTCTAGTGTGGTGACCATGTTGGTGTTACACCAGGTCACAATGCTAGCTCTAGTGTGGTGACCATGTTGGTGTTACACAGGTCACAATGCTAGCTCTAGTGTGGTGACCATGTTGCTGTTACACCAGGTCACAATGCTAGCTCTAGTGTGGTGACCATGTTGGTGTTACACCAGGTCACAATGCTAGCTCTAGTGTGGTGACCATGTTGGTGTTACACAGGTCACAATGCTAGCTCTAGTGTGGTGACCATGTTGCTGTTACACCAGGTCACAATGCTAGCTCTAGTGTGGTGACCATGTTGGTGTTACACCAGGTCACAATGCTAGCTCTAGTGTGGTGACCATGTTGGTGTTACACAGGTCACAATGCTAGCTCTAGTGTGGTGACCATGTTGCTGTTACACCAGGTCACAATGCTAGCTCTAGTGTGGTGACCATGTTGGTGTTACACCAGGTCACAATGCTAGCTCTAGTGTGGTGACCATGTTGGTGTTACACAGGTCACAATGCTAGCTCTAGTGTGGTGACCATGTTGCTGTTACACCAGGTCACAATGCTAGCTCTAGTGTGGTGACCATGTTGGTGTTACACCAGGTCACAATGCTAGCTCTAGTGTGGTGACCATGTTGGTGTTACACAGGTCACAATGCTAGCTCTAGTGTGGTGACCATGTTGCTGTTACACCAGGTCACAATGCTAGCTCTAGTGTGGTGACCATGTTGGTGTTACACCAGGTCACAATGCTAGCTCTAGTGTGGTGACCATGTTGGTGTTACACAGGTCACAATGCTAGCTCTATTGTGGTGACCATGTTGGTGTTACACCAGGTCACAATGCTAGCTCTAGTGTGGTGACCATGTTGCTGTTACACCAGGTCACAATGCTAGCTCTAGTGTGGTGACCATGTTGGTGTTACACCAGGTCACAATGCTAGCTCTAGTGTGGTGACCATGTTGGTGTTACACAGGTCACAATGCTAGCTCTAGTGTGGTGACCATGTTGCTGTTACACCAGGTCACAATGCTAGCTCTAGTGTGGTGACCATGTTGGTGTTACACCAGGTCACAATGCTAGCTCTAGTGTGGTGACCATGTTGGTGTTACACAGGTCACAATGCTAGCTCTATTGTGGTGACCATGTTGCTGTTACACCAGGTCACAATGCTAGCTCTAGTGTGGTGACCATGTTGGTGTTACACCAGGTCACAATGCTAGCTCTAGTGTGGTGACCATGTTGGTGTTACACCAGGTCACAATGCTAGCTCTAGTGTGGTGACCATGTTGGTGTTACACAGGTCACAATGCTAGCTCTATTGTGGTGACCATGTTGCTGTTACACCAGGTCACAATGCTAGCTCTAGTGTGGTGACCATGTTGGTGTTACACAGGTCACAATGCTAGCTCTATTGTGGTGACCATGTTGGTGTTACACCAGGTCACAATGCTAGCTCTAGTGTGGTGACCATGTTGGTGTTACACAGGTCACAATGCTAGCTCTAGTGTGGTGACCATGTTGCTGTTACGCCAGAGCAGGTCACAATGTGTGAGTGTGTGAGTGAGTGAGTGAGTGAGTGAGTGAGCAAAGTTATCAATAAATCCCTTGTTTGACTAAACTATGTTTTGTAAATAGGTGTTCAGGCGAAAGTCGTGTCGCTCTCGGTGGGGACACAAAATACTGGATACTGGTCTAATCAACAGGGACCATCCACGTCAACACCTGTGAAGGGGTTTAGACCCAGTAAAAGACCACGACTGGAGTCTGATGACGATGGAGTGACCGACAGCTCGATCGATGTTCCAGAGCCGCAGGATTCCACTTTCAACATTGACTCTTTGATTAGCGAGCCCTCGATTCTAGCGTAAGTTAGTTGTTACAAACATCTCCATGGCCCGTAAAAATACAAAAGCTATATAGTTGTGCCGTGTTATTTATTTGTGTTTTTCTCAAGCAGGGAACCGTCAAAACCAATCTATGAGGTCCAGAAATACATCGTTTACGAAGACAGTCTACTGGAATTATTTCAACAGTGTCCGGTGTGCGATGCTCAATGTCATATCACCAAAACTACGCGAGGGACCTTCTTGGCTGTCTCCCAAGTTTGCCCCGGTTGTAAATATAGCCGTAAATGGGCGAGTCAGCCTCTCATCGGCAGCACACCAGCTGGAAATATTCAGCTTTCTGCAGCAGTTTTTTTTACTGGCTCATCTTTCACCCAAATGGAGAAGGTATTTGATTTGATTGATTTGATTGACAAGTCAGATATACATTATGTTTTTGTTTGTGATTCACACGTGCATATTAACAAAGCGTTATTCATTTATTCTTTTAGGTCCTAAATGCGTTACACGTCTCCACAATAAAGTACAGAGCGTTTCGGGTACACGCCAAGAAGTTCTTGGAACCTGCTGTTCTAAGTTTGTGGACCAAGGACCAAGACGTTACCCTCGCCAGATTAAGCGAGAAAGAAAGCGTGATAATCGGCGGTGACATGCGAGCCGATAGTCCAGGTTAGAAAAAGCTCCCCAATGACAAATTCCTACTTTATGAATACATTTTTAATATTGCACTACATTGATTGAAATTGTTATTATTATTTTCAACAGGCCACAGTGCTAAGTACGGAAGTTACTCTGTGATGGAACTCGCCACCAATCATCTCATAGACGTCCAACTAATTCAGGTAATTAACAAGTCTGAAGAGACACTGCACCCTTCATTGTGCTCAAACGAACACAAAGCTCTCGGTCTTGAATCTTGAATCGCTGTAGGTGTGAAGTGGTCTGGCTGGCTGTGTGTGTGAGCGGGGTGTGAAGTGGTCTGGCTGGCTGTGTGTGTGAGCGGGGGTTAGGAAATGTTAATTGTGGAATTTTGAAAAGGCTATTCCCTTCCTTGTTCCAGAGCAATGAGGTGGGAGGCAGCTACCATATGGAACTGGAGGGCTTGAGGAGAAGCCTCGCTCTTCTGGACGCCAAATCCGTGACCTTGGACTGTATTGTCACAGACCGTCACCCGCAGATCCAAAAGTACCTGAGAGATCACGACATCAAACACTTCTACGATGTGTGGCACGTGGCCAAAGGTATGTCGAAACGCATCCCACATTCAATTCCACCCCTCCTACCAACCCCCCCCCCCCCCCCCACCCACCCAACCAGTACTGTAATTGCAAATCTGGTATGTCAAAAAATGTAGATGTAGCAGTACTGTCTATCTGTATGTCATGTATGTCATACGACTGTTATGTAATGTTATGTTATGTTATGTAATTCAAGGTCTGTCTAAGAAGCTTGACAAAATTGCACAGGCGAAAGACTGCAAGGTCATAAAAAAGTGGCGCCTGCACATTTCAAACCACCTCTACTGGACAGCTGCCACGTCGAAGTCTGCCGATGAGAGGGTTGCTAGGTGGAAGTCATGTCTCAATCACATGATGAATGTACATGAACACGACGAAGAACCACTCTATCCGCGTTGTCTTCATGCTGACCGTGTATCAAGAGATAGTAGCAAGTGGGTTAAACCTGGTATGTCTGTCTGTCTTTCATCATGAATATATACTCAAAATATTTATTTATGTCCTCATTCTAGATTGGTGTGATTTTCAAATGTATACTTGCTTGAATAATTCTAATCTACTGTAATATACTCTAATGAAATATCTGAATGCAATTTCTTTTTTACTTTAGACTCAAAACCGGCCCACCAGCTCGAGAAGGTTTTGCTAAACACAAGGATCATCAAAGATGTCGCCAAATTGAGTCCACACCATCAAACGTCTTCATTGGAGTCCTATCACAGTGTGATTTTACGTTTTGCCCCAAAAAACGTGGTTTTTTCGTACATAGGAATGCTTTGCAGGTATTTTATATTGTGTACAAATGACTAATTATGGACTCCTGATTTGTCAAATAACTCATTATGTTGCATTAGATAACCTCAGATCAACTACAAATATATTGCTTGTGCTTATTGAAATTTTCCTTTCAGACTATACCTAGCTGCCATGCATTTCAATGAAAACTCAAATCGCCAGCAAGCCATAAACGCTTCTGGAGAGCCGGCGTACAAGATGAGTTTTCCAAAGGCCAAAAAAGGTGGACACACAATAAAACCAAGGAAAATCCCAGCGACATTCAGTAAGTAAAAATATCAACATTTATTATTGCACACACATGACCTATATAAATAGAAAAATATTTCCACTTACAGTGGAATACAATAAATTGAATAAATAATAACCTTTTTAACATGACAAAACAAATAACAATTTCTCATTTACAGACTATGTCAACCAGCTGATGGCGCTCCTGTTTGACTCCGTCGTTCGTGACCCCCAACAATATATCCAGGTGGTAGAGGCGATTGCCATCCCAGAACCTTTGTGCGCACAGTTCGACAGGCCTTCCATGGAAGAAGCGGTAGCCGGCTATGTGTCACGATTCAATCCTGTACCGGTCTGAAGCCAGTATAGACACCATCAACATCCGGAAATTCTGTGCGGATTCGAACCACGACACAGGATGGGATTACTACCCTCACTCTGCGGCCTAAGTAGCCGAAGCACCACGCGACAAAGCATCTGTACGCGATATATCTGAAACGGCTGAAGAAAATCAAGTATTATATTTATGCACAAATAAAATAAAAAAAAAAGCTGGGAAATAACCATTTGTCATGTCATGTCATTGGACAGTAGCAAGCATTGATTATATGTGATGTGCAATAAGGATTAGATTGTGTTTGCAAGAAAGATTAGTATAGTCTGAGAGATGCAAGATGGAGAAACACCTGTAAAAAAATATATAAATCTGTAATAAATATTATTTACTTATTGATTCCGCTTTCTGGTATCCGGCCAAAATCTGCCTTGTAGATATTAGTTGCCATTTGGATGGTATAGGGGTTGAAGCACACTGGATCCAATCCCGGATGATCAACCATGCACAGTAGTCCAGTTGGTTCCTGGTTAATTCGACGTCTGACCTATATATATAGAAAATTAAATCGTTAGCCATATGCATGGTTTTCAGTGCTACCAAGATGCAAGTTTGTGTTACTACTTTACCTGTGGAACTTCCATGCAGCATACATTCTCAGTCTCTGTTGGCATCCGTTCACAATTTCCGCACGTGCACCTAGTAGATTTGAGGGTGAATGAAATTATCAATCAATGGAGGCCAGAGAAAGACTTTCGTCTTGTTTACATCAGGGTCCCCCAATTTCAATCGTCAAGTACAGTTAGTGTCAGTCAGTACAATCAGTCACACTGTTCACAGAAGCAACAGTCAATCATCTTTATCTTTCAGTCACACTGTTCACAGAAGCAACAGTCAGTCATCTTTATCTTTCAGTCACACTGTTCACAGAAGCAACAGTCAATCATCTTTATCTTTCAGTCACACTGTTCACAGAAGCAACAGTCAATCATCTTTATCTTTCAGTCACACTGTTCACAGAAGCAACAGTCAGTCATCTTTATCTTTCAGTCACACTGTTCACAGAAGCAACAGTCAATCATCTTTATCTTTCAGTCACACTGTTCACAGAAGCAACAGTCAGTCATCTTTATCTTTCAGTCACACTGTTCACAGAAGCAACAGTCAATCATCTTTATCTTTCAGTCACACTGTTCACAGAAGCAACAGTCTCCGAGCAGAGACTCTCATCGGGACAGAGTGTGTGTTTTCGACGGGCCGCGCGCGACAGAAGTACACAACTATTATATAACAGTAAGTAACTAATAGTGCAATTAATCAACTTACCAATCGGAAACGATGTAACGTAAGCCTCGATCGCTGTTGTTTGGGGGTTAGTGTCAGTACAATCTAACGTTAGTGAGTGTGTGTTTTCGACGGGCCGCGCGCGACAGAAGTACACAACTATTATATAACAGTAAGTAACTAATAGTGCAATTAATCAACTTACCAATCGGAAACGATGTAACGTAAGCCTCGATCGCTGTTGTTTGGGGGTTAGTGTCAGTACAATCTAACGTTAGTGAGTGTGTGTTTTCGACGGGCCGCGTGCGACAGAAGTACACAACTATTATATAACAGTAAGTAACTAATAGTGCAATTAATCAACTTACCAATCGGAAACGATGTAATGTAAGCCTCGCTGTAGCAAATCGCCTTCTTCTTCTTCTTCGGGATCAAACTGTGGGTCGCTCTCTGGATCCCAAACATAATGTACAGCCATGTTGTATTAGTTAGTAAAATCGGTATATGTTTTTGCGTGTCGAAATAAAAACCTGAAACCTAAGACCTCAGACCTCTACCTGGATGGAATGACGGGGAGATGGGCGGAGCTATTTGGTGGGTGGCTGTCACTCAAAGTGTGGGTGGAGCCAAGCCAAATAATAGCCTGATTTCATGAGGCTGAAAAATGCTGGTTTTGAGTACAAGATTAGAAATATAAAACAATGATTATTTTTGGAATAAAAATTACACATGTGTTACATAGACTCACAGGAAGTGTGTAAAGTTGCCCAAATAGTGCTAGGAATAGCACTGCATGACACCTTTAATGTGAATGAAATATGTTGGGTTCACAAGCAATAAGTAAGTGAGGAGAACGAGGAAAAGTAAGTCAGTTGGACATATTCTGATCATGTGGAACCAATGTACACATTAAAATCAAGTAAATCCAACAAACCTTTTTTTTTCAGTGAAACAAAACTGTTCACTGTACTAACTGGCAACACTGTTGGTGACAGTACTGTATAATCAAACATACGCCTTCAGGAGACAGTGATTTCCTGGGTAGACACTGAGTTCTAGCACGGGAAACTGTATCAAATCCTCGTACATATGATCGCAATGTCAGCTCCCTCAGCCTTTTTAGCACAGTGGTCTCAAATCTTCCCATGGGTTGGAAGTGGGGGGGCATACAGTTACTTCACAAACTGCTTCGCTTGAGAAACCTACAGTAGCCCAGCCCTCTATATGTTTGGCAGTTCAATCCCAGAGGGTCTGAGGGAGGCACACAGCCATTTAAAGGCCAATAAATGATGATTGATGAGGCATCCGCGCAAAGAGCATGCCCCCCTTCCACCACTTTGGAAACAATCTGTTATCCCAAAATCGCTGTGAGCTAGAGCACTTTGTAGTGTCAGGCTCTCTCATTGTTTCACAACAGGAGAAGGGGGGCCATTAGCCATTTAAGTGATCAGAAAGAGGTTCCAGAGACGACGTGAATGTGGGTGTGAATGAGGGCTGTGTACAGTTCAAGAACCTTAAGCTATTCTTCTATGTATAGTACATGTCCTATTTTGCTTGGTTCAATATAATGGTGTACAGAAAATATCTAAAGAAAACCCTCATTGAAAATGTTTTTGTTGCTAGGTCTCTACAACCTTTTGAGATTGCAAAAAGGCTCTGTGAATGTCTATCATCAGTAGGGATGGGTACCGTTCACATTTGAACTGATACGCTACCGGTACGGAATTATGAGGGGGCCAATGGGGGCTCAGCCCCCATAGCTAGAGTCTGAGCCCTGCGGGGGTCTCTAAAACAATTTATATAATTTATTTTTTATATATATTTTATTTTAATGTACGAATTAGTATTATTTATGTTACCTAAATAAATTGTTAATAGATCATATTTTTCTTTTCCGTTTTTAAAGGTGTCATGCAGTGCTATTCCTAGCACTATTTGGGCAACTTTACACACTTCCTGTGAGTCTATGTAACACATGTGTAATTTTTATTCCAAAAATAATCATTGTTTTATATTTCTAATCTTGTACTCAAAACCAGCATTTTTCAGCCTCATGAAATCAGGCTATTATTTGGCTTGGCTCCACCCACACTTTGAGTGACAGCCACCCACCAAATAGCTCCGCCCATCTCCCCGTCATTCCATCCAGGTAGAGGTCTGAGGTCTTAGGTTTCAGGTTTTTATTTCGACACGCAAAAACATATACCGATTTTACTAACTAATACAACATGGCTGTACATTATGTTTGGGATCCAGAGAGCGACCCACAGTTTGATCCCGAAGAAGAAGAAGAAGGCGATTTGCTACAGCGAGGCTTACATTACATCGTTTCCGATTGGTAAGTTGATTAATTGCACTATTAGTTACTTACTGTTATATAATAGTTGTGTACTTCTGTCGCACGCGGCCCGTCGAAAACACACACTCACTAACGTTAGATTGTACTGACACTAACCCCCAAACAACAGCGATCGAGGCTTACGTTACATCGTTTCCGATTGGTAAGTTGATTAATTGCACTATTAGTTACTTACTGTTATATAATAGTTGTGTACTTCTGTCGCGCGCGGCCCGTCGAAAACACACACTCTGTCCCGATGAGAGTCTCTGCTCGGAGACTGTTGCTTCTGTGAACAGTGTGACTGAAAGATAAAGATGATTGACTGTTGCTTCTGTGAACAGTGTGACTGAAAGATAAAGATGACTGACTGTTGCTTCTGTGAACAGTGTGACTGAAAGATAAAGATGATTGACTGTTGCTTCTGTGAACAGTGTGACTGAAAGATAAAGATGACTGACTGTTGCTTCTGTGAACAGTGTGACTGAAAGATAAAGATGATTGACTGTTGCTTCTGTGAACAGTGTGACTGAAAGATAAAGATGATTGACTGTTGCTTCTGTGAACAGTGTGACTGAAAGATAAAGATGACTGACTGTTGCTTCTGTGAACAGTGTGACTGAAAGATAAAGATGATTGACTGTTGCTTCTGTGAACAGTGTGACTGATTGTACTGACTGACACTAACTGTACTTGACGATTGAAATTGGGGGACCCTGATGTAAACAAGACGAAAGTCTTTCTCTGGCCTCCATTGATTGATAATTTCATTCACCCTCAAATCTACTAGGTGCACGTGCGGAAATTGTGAACGGATGCCAACAGAGACTGAGAATGTATGCTGCATGGAAGTTCCACAGGTAAAGTAGTAACACAAACTTGCATCTTGGTAGCACTGAAAACCATGCATATGGCTAACGATTTAATTTTCTATATATATAGGTCAGACGTCGAATTAACCAGGAACCAACTGGACTACTGTGCATGGTTGATCATCCGGGATTGGATCCAGTGTGCTTCAACCCCTATACCATCCAAATGGCAACTAATATCTACAAGGCAGATTTTGGCCGGATACCAGAAAGCGGAATCAATAAGTAAATAATATTTATTACAGATTTATATATTTTTTTACAGGTGTTTCTCCATCTTGCATCTCTCAGACTATACTAATCTTTCTTGCAAACACAATCTAATCCTTATTGCACATCACATATAATCAATGCTTGCTACTGTCCAATGACATGACATGACAAATGGTTATTTCCCAGCTTTTTTTTTTATTTTATTTGTGCATAAATATAATACTTGATTTTCTTCAGCCGTTTCAGATATATCGCGTACAGATGCTTTGTCGCGTGGTGCTTCGGCTACTTAGGCCGCAGAGTGAGGGTAGTAATCCCATCCTGTGTCGTGGTTCGAATCCGCACAGAATTTCCGGATGTTGATGGTGTCTATACTGGCTTCAGACCGGTACAGGATTGAATCGTGACACATAGCCGGCTACCGCTTCTTCCATGGAAGGCCTGTCGAACTGTGCGCACAAAGGTTCTGGGATGGCAATCGCCTCTACCACCTGGATATATTGTTGGGGGTCACGAACGACGGAGTCAAACAGGAGCGCCATCAGCTGGTTGACATAGTCTGTAAATGAGAAATTGTTATTTGTTTTGTCATGTTAAAAAGGTTATTATTTATTCAATTTATTGTATTCCACTGTAAGTGGAAATATTTTTCTATTTATATAGGTCATGTGTGTGCAATAATAAATGTTGATATTTTTACTTACTGAATGTCGCTGGGATTTTCCTTGGTTTTATTGTGTGTCCACCTTTTTTGGCCTTTGGAAAACTCATCTTGTACGCCGGCTCTCCAGAAGCGTTTATGGCTTGCTGGCGATTTGAGTTTTCATTGAAATGCATGGCAGCTAGGTATAGTCTGAAAGGAAAATTTCAATAAGCACAAGCAATATATTTGTAGTTGATCTGAGGTTATCTAATGCAACATAATGAGTTATTTGACAAATCAGGAGTCCATAATTAGTCATTTGTACACAATATAAAATACCTGCAAAGCATTCCTATGTACGAAAAAACCACGTTTTTTGGGGCAAAACGTAAAATCACACTGTGATAGGACTCCAATGAAGACGTTTGATGGTGTGGACTCAATTTGGCGACATCTTTGATGATCCTTGTGTTTAGCAAAACCTTCTCGAGCTGGTGGGCCGGTTTTGAGTCTAAAGTAAAAAAGAAATTGCATTCAGATATTTCATTAGAGTATATTACAGTAGATTAGAATTATTCAAGCAAGTATACATTTGAAAATCACACCAATCTAGAATGAGGACATAAATAAATATTTTGAGTATATATTCATGATGAAAGACAGACAGACATACCAGGTTTAACCCACTTGCTACTATCTCTTGATACACGGTCAGCATGAAGACAACGCGGATAGAGTGGTTCTTCGTCGTGTTCATGTACATTCATCATGTGATTGAGACATGACTTCCACCTAGCAACCCTCTCATCGGCAGACTTCGACGTGGCAGCTGTCCAGTAGAGGTGGTTTGAAATGTGCAGGCGCCACTTTTTTATGACCTTGCAGTCTTTCGCCTGTGCAATTTTGTCAAGCTTCTTAGACAGACCTTGAATTACATAACATAACATAACATTACATAACAGTCGTATGACATACATGACATACAGATAGACAGTACTGCTACATCTACATTTTTTGACATACCAGATTTGCAATTACAGTACTGGTTGGGTGGGTGGGGGGGGGGGGGGGGTTGGTAGGAGGGGTGGAATTGAATGTGGGATGCGTTTCGACATACCTTTGGCCACGTGCCACACATCGTAGAAGTGTTTGATGTCGTGATCTCTCAGGTACTTTTGGATCTGCGGGTGACGGTCTGTGACAATACAGTCCAAGGTCACGGATTTGGCGTCCAGAAGAGCGAGGCTTCTCCTCAAGCCCTCCAGTTCCATATGGTAGCTGCCTCCCACCTCATTGCTCTGGAACAAGGAAGGGAATAGCCTTTTCAAAATTCCACAATTAACATTTCCTAACCCCCGCTCACACACACAGCCAGCCAGACCACTTCACACCCCGCTCACACACACAGCCAGCCAGACCACTTCACACCTACAGCGATTCAAGATTCAAGACCGAGAGCTTTGTGTTCGTTTGAGCACAATGAAGGGTGCAGTGTCTCTTCAGACTTGTTAATTACCTGAATTAGTTGGACGTCTATGAGATGATTGGTGGCGAGTTCCATCACAGAGTAACTTCCGTACTTAGCACTGTGGCCTGTTGAAAATAATAATAACAATTTCAATCAATGTAGTGCAATATTAAAAATGTATTCATAAAGTAGGAATTTGTCATTGGGGAGCTTTTTCTAACCTGGACTATCGGCTCGCATGTCACCGCCGATTATCACGCTTTCTTTCTCGCTTAATCTGGCGAGGGTAACGTCTTGGTCCTTGGTCCACAAACTTAGAACAGCAGGTTCCAAGAACTTCTTGGCGTGTACCCGAAACGCTCTGTACTTTATTGTGGAGACGTGTAACGCATTTAGGACCTAAAAGAATAAATGAATAACGCTTTGTTAATATGCACGTGTGAATCACAAACAAAAACATAATGTATATCTGACTTGTCAATCAAATCAATCAAATCAAATACCTTCTCCATTTGGGTGAAAGATGAGCCAGTAAAAAAAACTGCTGCAGAAAGCTGAATATTTCCAGCTGGTGTGCTGCCGATGAGAGGCTGACTCGCCCATTTACGGCTATATTTACAACCGGGGCAAACTTGGGAGACAGCCAAGAAGGTCCCTCGCGTAGTTTTGGTGATATGACATTGAGCATCGCACACCGGACACTGTTGAAATAATTCCAGTAGACTGTCTTCGTAAACGATGTATTTCTGGACCTCATAGATTGGTTTTGACGGTTCCCTGCTTGAGAAAAACACAAATAAATAACACGGCACAACTATATAGCTTTTGTATTTTTACGGGCCATGGAGATGTTTGTAACAACTAACTTACGCTAGAATCGAGGGCTCGCTAATCAAAGAGTCAATGTTGAAAGTGGAATCCTGCGGCTCTGGAACATCGATCGAGCTGTCGGTCACTCCATCGTCATCAGACTCCAGTCGTGGTCTTTTACTGGGTCTAAACCCCTTCACAGGTGTTGACGTGGATGGTCCCTGTTGATTAGACCAGTATCCAGTATTTTGTGTCCCCACCGAGAGCGACACGACTTTCGCCTGAACACCTATTTACAAAACATAGTTTAGTCAAACAAGGGATTTATTGATAACTTTGCTCACTCACTCACTCACTCACTCACTCACACACTCACACATTGTGACCTGCTCTGGCGTAACAGCAACATGGTCACCACACTAGAGCTAGCATTGTGACCTGTGTAACACCAACATGGTCACCACACTAGAGCTAGCATTGTGACCTGGTGTAACACCAACATGGTCACCACAATAGAGCTAGCATTGTGACCTGTGTAACACCAACATGGTCACCACACTAGAGCTAGCATTGTGACCTGGTGTAACAGCAACATGGTCACCACAATAGAGCTAGCATTGTGACCTGTGTAACACCAACATGGTCACCACACTAGAGCTAGCATTGTGACCTGGTGTAACACCAACATGGTCACCACACTAGAGCTAGCATTGTGACCTGGTGTAACACCAACATGGTCACCACACTAGAGCTAGCATTGTGACCTGGTGTAACAGCAACATGGTCACCACAATAGAGCTAGCATTGTGACCTGTGTAACACCAACATGGTCACCACACTAGAGCTAGCATTGTGACCTGGTGTAACACCAACATGGTCACCACACTAGAGCTAGCATTGTGACCTGGTGTAACAGCAACATGGTCACCACACTAGAGCTAGCATTGTGACCTGTGTAACACCAACATGGTCACCACACTAGAGCTAGCATTGTGACCTGGTGTAACACCAACATGGTCACCACACTAGAGCTAGCATTGTGACCTGGTGTAACAGCAACATGGTCACCACACTAGAGCTAGCATTGTGACCTGGTGTAACACCAACATGGTCACCACAATAGAGCTAGCATTGTGACCTGTGTAACACCAACATGGTCACCACACTAGAGCTAGCATTGTGACCTGGTGTAACACCAACATGGTCACCACACTAGAGCTAGCATTGTGACCTGGTGTAACAGCAACATGGTCACCACACTAGAGCTAGCATTGTGACCTGTGTAACACCAACATGGTCACCACACTAGAGCTAGCATTGTGACCTGGTGTAACACCAACATGGTCACCACACTAGAGCTAGCATTGTGACCTGGTGTAACAGCAACATGGTCACCACACTAGAGCTAGCATTGTGACCTGTGTAACACCAACATGGTCACCACACTAGAGCTAGCATTGTGACCTGGTGTAACACCAACATGGTCACCACACTAGAGCTAGCATTGTGACCTGGTGTAACAGCAACATGGTCACCACACTAGAGCTAGCATTGTGACCTGTGTAACACCAACATGGTCACCACACTAGAGCTAGCATTGTGACCTGGTGTAACACCAACATGGTCACCACACTAGAGCTAGCATTGTGACCTGGTGTAACAGCAACATGGTCACCACACTAGAGCTAGCATTGTGACCTGTGTAACACCAACATGGTCACCACACTAGAGCTAGCATTGTGACCTGGTGTAACACCAACATGGTCACCACACTAGAGCTAGCATTGTGACCTGGTGTAACAGCAACATGGTCACCACACTAGAGCTAGCATTGTGACCTGTGTAACACCAACATGGTCACCACACTAGAGCTAGCATTGTGACCTGGTGTAACACCAACATGGTCACCACACTAGAGCTAGCATTGTGACCTGGTGTAACAGCAACATGGTCACCACACTAGAGCTAGCATTGTGACCTGTGTAACACCAACATGGTCACCACACTAGAGCTAGCATTGTGACCTGGTGTAACACCAACATGGTCACCACACTAGAGCTAGCATTGTGACCTGGTGTAACAGCAACATGGTCACCACAATAGAGCTAGCATTGTGACCTGTGTAACACCAACATGGTCACCACACTAGAGCTAGCATTGTGACCTGGTGTAACAGCAACATGGTCACCACACTAGAGCTAGCATTGTGACCTGTGTAACACCAACATGGTCACCACACTAGAGCTAGCATTGTGACCTGGTGTAACACCAACATGGTCACCACACTAGAGCTAGCATTGTGACCTGGTGTAACAGCAACATGGTCACCACACTAGAGCTAGCATTGTGACCTGTGTAACAACAACATGGTCACCACTAGAGCTAGCATTGTGACCTGTGTAACGCCAACATGGGTCACCACACTAGAGCTAAATTTGATTTGCAAATACAGTACTGTTTGTGATACTGAAGGAGTCAAGAAAAGGGAGTATATACATTTGACTGTATATACTGTATATATACTGTATATTGACAACCATACTGGGTAATTTACATTGGAGGTGGGGGGGGGGGGGGACACTATACAAACAATCCACATTCCTTTACAGCTTTGGGTGAAAGCGGTGGGTGAAGGGGGCCAATCTAAACAATTCTGGGTCACATTATTACACATTATTACATTACATCACACTGAGTTACAAACCTACCTTGACTCTTGACATGCGAACGAAGTGTTTTCATAGAAAGCTGTGTACCAACAGAACGAATCTTTGGGTTGTCTGTCTGGCAACTGAAGTCCCTTGAAGCAGGAGAAAGGCGTACATTGCCGCTGGAACTTGTGGTGGCCTAAGAGTTACCAAATCGTAAATCAATTACAATATAATACAAGCCACTAAATATAACGTTACCTTGTTTACCTCTCACTAGTTGTGTTCTTTTATTTAGAAGTTATGACTAGCTTGCTTCAATAGTTTTCTATAACGTTACTTTATAAAGAGCAGCAGTTACTATAACGTTAGATGGTATTTATGATAACATATCTCACACGACATATCTACTTACTATTTCTTGTGTCGGGTCGCGTATTGAAGGCACAGCTCTTTTGGTTAGCACCAACATGGAGACCACTCCAGCATCAAAAATACCTTGATTGGTGACGTCGTCGGCGGAGAAATGTGCAGTACAAACCCGAGTATTAGACGTTGCAACGGAACTTGGAGGGTCACCAAAAAGGAACTTGTTCCATTGTTGGCGAAGTTCGGCATCAACGGGGAAACTGTGCAAAGACTTCTCGGTAGCTCTGCAACCAGGAACATTACATCTGCGGGGTTTGCTGCTCATCGTGAAATTGAGGCGAGTGACGGCAATTTCTGTTTCCAGGTTGTATCGGCTCCAGGTACCAAGAATGGAGGCGGGCATTAGGTAAAACCACACAGCCAATCACATCACCTTGCGCTATAAACAGCGCCCCGTGACGTTGCCCAGCTCGTCAAATCAACATGACCTGATTTACTAGAGGCAAATAGGGGATGGGCTGTAGCTGAGGAATTCGTCAATATAGTATTTAGGCCCAAAAACACATTGATACGAACTCCTATTACTATAATACAATGCTAGAGACTGAAAAATGACATTTATAACGCATAGCCCCTTTAAAAGAACTGAGTAATTAATGTTGTGGAATAGGCTGCATTTCACCTCCAAGCCACTATGCATCGCCCATGAGCGTCGCCCATAAGTTTAACGCTACTGCAACCTAGTGAAGAAGAAGCAGCAAGCAGCTGCTGTAAACAGAAGGCTGCCGGTCCGTGTCCTGCAACTGAAAACATAAACACTAAACTAGGGATGCACCGAATGGGAAATTCTTGGCCGAAACCGATACCGAAAATAGGAAACAGTTGGCCGAAAACCGAATGCCGAAAGGCCGAAATATAATGTTTTTTTTTTTTTTTTTTTTAGCTACCTGATTATGGCAAAAGACATGATTATGGCAAAACTTAACTTAAATAATATTAATAATCACTATTATGGGCCCATAAAACATTTATTCAGCACTTTTGAATGCATACATTAATTCCAGACTGACTGCTGAAAGCTTGTACAATTAAAAAGAAATGTCTTTGCATACAACAAAACGTGCATTAAAGTCAAGTGAATTTTCTTTTCTCTGTAGGATAACTACAACAAAGTGCATTCAGAACAAAGCCAAGGTGCTTTAAAACTGCATACGATCTGCAGAAAGACACACACACAGGACTGTTGTATTTACTACATCTCCCATGACTCTTAGCGGGGGATGACGTAGCTTACGAGAGACTGGTCAAAGAGGAATGGAAGCGTTAGCTAGCTTAACGCTAACGGTTAACCGCGACGGACGTAAAGGCGAGGATATAAAGCATGTTAAAGACGCATTTATTGGATGCGTTGCTCGCAGAGTTTATAGAAACAGATCAACTCCCAAGAGGAGTTAGTTATCACAGGCTGCAGAATGCAGGAAGAGCTGCCAAACAGCTCACGGTACACGTTGCACGTTTTGATTACGTCATCACAACAACACTTTAGGTTATGAACGTTACATAACCCTGTTCTTTGACATTCGGTGATATATTTTCGGTGCTAAAACCCTTTCGGCCGAAAGCCGAAAGAGCCTTTTTGACCATTTTCGGACGATAATTATCGGTGGCCGAATATTCGGTGCATCCCTACACTAAACAGTATGCCACATGCCGCCAAAAAAAAAGGCTCAAACCGCCGCAAGGCTGTACAAAGCTGGACAGCTTTGGTTTTATAAAAAGGCCAAAGACTGACGCTGTTAGTGCAGCAGCTAGCAGCACTACTGTCACTGAAGTTGACACTGCTAGTGCTAGTACTAGTGTTAGCTCTGCTGCTCCTGTGCGCAGTGCACCTATTATTGTTACCGCGCCGATTGGCGTCTAGTTTTTTACCAAACGGTTTGTGCGTTTTGCAAATCTGATTGGCCACGCACGTTTCTGGTCATGTGACATGTGCGCCCAGGGCCGCCTGGGAGAAATGCGAGGCCCTGTGCGAGATTTAAACGCGAGCCCGAGGCTGGGCATGATACAGTCAACATATAGCAAGAGAGAGAGCGAGAGAGAGCTCCCGTTCTACAGTCAATATACAGTGTACAGAGAGAGAGAGAGAGAGAGAGAGAGACACATTGGAAAGAAATTGAAATGCTATTTGGCCCTAAACAGAGAGTACACAGTGGCAGAATACCTGAGCACTGTGACTGAAGATCCTTGACTAGGTACAGACTCAGCGAGCACAGCCTAGCCATCGAGAAAGGCCGCCATAGGCAGACTGTGTGTGTTAGAAAGAGAGAGAGAGAGAGAGAGAGAGAGCATGTGTGTTTGTGTTAGAGAGAGAGCATGTATGAGAGAGATAAGCAAAGATGACCCCCTAAAGGATATTCAACTTTTAATGAAAGAACAAAACAGAAGGAAAAGATAACTTCACAAAGGCAACATGAATATACATAGATCCAAAAGGACAAAGATCAACACTTAAATCCAAAGAGAAGAGGGTCTATACCAGAGAAAACAAAGCAGCAAGGAGCCAATGGCCGACATCAGCTAAATGGGCTAGCCAGGTAGGCTACTGACACCAGGCCACACACAGCTTTGGCCAACGGCCCAACGCTACCCAAGCTACACAAACGACCAAGACATTTCACACACAGCACATGTCGTATTTCCAAATGTTGTGAAGTAACATATGTTTTGCCTGGAAAAAAACATCGTTATTAACAAAACATTCGGGAGGGGAAGGAAGGAAGAGTGGGGTAATGTCATGACATTTTCATTCATCTTACCTGCACCAAGGAACGCAGGGCGAAAGGCCGCAACACAGGTCTCCACGTTGACGAAAGGCCTCTCGCTGGCGGGACAAAAATAAGCTATGGCCGGAGCCTTGTCATGGTGCAGGCCCGACTACATCTTCTGTCAAAGATGATGTCGTAGTCAGAGTGCCAGAACCCCCTGCTATTCTCACGGCTAATGTCAATGGTCGTAGCACAAGCTAACAGCTAACTCTAGGCTAACTGATAGCATCAAGCTAACGTTCCCAGCCGAGCGCAGCCGGTAGCTAACGTCGTAGCTAAACAGCTAACTGGCTAACAGTTAGCTCAACCTGGCTATCGCTAACCATTAGCTAACGCAGAAGCAAGCTATGCGGCTACCACTGAAAAACTGTACAACGTGAGAAAAGCAATACAGGTGCTGACACCAGGCCACACACCGTTAGCTACTAGTACTACAACAGCTAGTCGGCCAGTTTGGCTCCAGAGAAAGAGAGAGAGAGAGAGAGAGAGAGAGAGAGAGAGAGAGAGAGAGAGAGAGAGAGAGAGAGAGAGAGAGAGAGAGATCCACGGCGGGAATAGAATAGAGTTAATAGAATAGGTTAAAAACTCACCAAACGTCCAAGAGGATGGAGACAACCGCGTGGAGTTGACGAAGTTCATCTGCCAAACGACCATCCTCTTCATCTTGGCTGCATGCGCTGTCTCTAGGTTAGCTAACGCTAGTTAGCCTTTAGCTAAGCTAGCTACTAGCCGACATCATCATGGCTATATCCCGACTGCACCATGACACGGCTCCGGCCATAGCTTCTTTTTGTCCCGCCAGCGAGAGGCCTTTCGTCAACGTTCCTTGGTGACCGACCGACTGATAATGACCGACCTCTTCATCTTGGCTGGCATAACTAAGCATAACCTCCAAAGCTGCACGCGCGAAATAGTCAAACGCAGCTGACGCACGCCGGCGTACACATGATGTAACCACTCCCTTCGTTGAAACCAATAGTATGTCTGCTGCAGAGCCCCAGAGCTCCAATAGTGAGTGATGTCTGCAGACCCAGGAACAAGTCAGACACATTCTACAAACGTGTCTAATGTGAAATATATAAGCATATAAGCAAAACTAGATTTTAGGTCTGTGATGAAAAAGGGCCTCGCGGGAAGGGGGGCCTCAAAAAAAAAAAAAAAAAAAAAAAATTGTGCGAGGCCCCCCTTCCCGCGAGGCCCTGTGCGACCGCACTGCTCGCACACCCTCTGAGGCGGCCCTGTGTGCGCCCAATCGTGTGACGAGCAGTGTCTTAGCCCATTTCCGCGTCGAACAGCCTGCAAACGACCTAACGCCTAGTTTATCACTGGTTAAGCTTAGGCGACTTTTTCGCAGTTGGTTAAGGTTAGAGTTTGGAATCAGGGCTGGCGTTCTATCGCCATGCTCTAAGACGACCAACTTCGAAAGAGCGCCTAAGCTTAACCGTCGAAAGAACTTGCCGTCACGCAATTGGGCGCACATGTCACATGACCAGAAACGTCAGTGGCCAATCAGATTCGCAAAACGCACGAACCGTTTGGTAAAAGTAATGACGCCACCGGCCTGCCACTGCCAGACCCGAGTCTCCACCACTAGACCTGGACTGTGCTGCTACTCAACCACCACAATGCTGGGGTCCGAGTCAGTGGAAAAATAAATATAGCTGGTTATTTGCCAAGGAGGTATGCATTGGCTGCCTTCCATGTAAAAACGCCAAGACATTGTTAAATAAATCATTTGGAGCCCATTTGGCAGAGCAGTGGATGAATGGGACTGTGACTAGCTCTCAGAGCAAGAAGTTGAGGAAGAAAATATACTTGCACAGTGATAGCATTGCTCATGATGTGGCGGCTGTAGCTCAGGAGGTAGACCTAGTCATCACTACTCGCTTTGGATAAAAGAGGTCAGTGGTTTAAATCCCGGCTCTTCCAGTCTGCATGTCGGTGACATGCTGCAGTAGTTACTTTTCTTCTTGTTGTTCTAAGAAGATGCTGCTACTTCTAATTTATTTTTCATTCAGTTCTTGATTACCTGTGCACATTTGTTTATAACATTATTTATTTTGATTTATACAAGTATTTATTTTATGTTCATTTTATTATCAGATGATAATGTTACTTCTGTATCCTGATAACTGCTGCTGTTGTGCCATACAACTATTTATTTTCCATTCGATTATTTTGTTAGTTTTTGATTTATAAGTGCAGAGACAAATAAATGTTAATTCAAGTTCATAAATTTGGTCAAATTTTTCAAATTAAATTGTTGTATTTTATCAGATGCAAAATGCAAATAAGTAAATATGGCATGAGTAAGAAAATGAACAAATATTGATGGTTAAGAATGAGACTGAATAATGACATCACACAATAGTCTAATGATTAGACTGTTGTGTGATGTCATTATTACTTAGTATTAGACTAATCCTAATGAGATATTCCTCTAAATATGACTTTGAAAACAGCCACAATCTCAGGAAAAAAATTGTAAAAAAAAAAAAAAAATCAGGGGGCCCCCATAGCTCTCGGGTGATAATTCGAACCCTGCCGGTACCTGTGAATCGATACCGGTACCCAACAGTACCTTTTTTCGGTACTTTAGTCTCTAAAATTGTAATCTACCTACCTCAGTTGTAAAAAAAAAAATCCAAACTTAATATTTAATAAATAAATGTATTATTATTACTTCATTATTATTTACATCTTACTGATGTAAAGCACTTTGAACTGCAATCCCCTGTATGAAAGGTTCTATACAAATAAAGTTATTATTATTTATTTAGAACAACAACAGCTCCCGGCAAAACAAACGCTACAGATCGACAAGGTATTTCTAATTTTTTACTTTCCCTCATGTGGATTATGGACTTGTACATTAACTCACCACTGAATCAACTCCAGACAGAAGTGGAAAGTAAAGAATGCGCAAATAAACAGTCCCATTGTGACTTTTACTTGCTGAAAGGCTCGGAGCATAAACACCCAGCGATTGGAATAGCAGCAGTTCACAGAGTTTTAACAGCGAACCCGGACCGCAAGAAACTACCCCCGACAGGCCAGTTTGATAGAAAATCAATGTTTCTATTATACTTGCTCCTGTCGGGTGACATTCACCAAAACCCAGGACCGGTTTTAACATGCCGACAGGCGAAGAATCAACTGCTCCTCCTCACATCGACGCCGGCCGTCGACAGCATCATTAACATCCATGCAGCTTTCACAACAGCCAGCGGATGCACCAACCGGCCAGCAGGCGGCGACATGCCCTCACCGAAGCCCCTGCAGATGAGGCGAGATGCGAGAGGGAGAGAGCTTGCAACCAGGGGACACAGATCGACGCAGGACGTCGAGATCACCAGGGACCCGCCGGCTGGCTCGGCTAGCCCCGCCATGCTAGCTAGGTTAACCGGGCCAGGACAAAAGGCAGACCCACCCCCCCTCCCCCACAATGGAGGACCTCCAGACACATCTGTGGACAGCGACCAGCCCCCCCCCCCCCACGTCGAGGGCTTTCACACCGAGCAATACAGACGCCAGGATCATCCCCATCCCCCCTCCTAACAACAATGGACACATGACCCCATCCCCCCATCCCCCCCTCCCCACCTACCGCCACAAGAACAACCAGACACCACAGTCAATCAACACTTTGAGCTAGACGACATAAACCAAATAACGAACACAAATGGACTTCACATATTTCACTTAAACTCAAACAGCCTGACACCCAAACTGGCTGAAATCAGACATTTGTTTTTAAATGGTAAGGCTAACATATTGTGTTTCACAGAAACAAAACTAGACTCATCTGTTCAGGATCCAGAGATTGAAATCGAGGACTATTCAATAGTCAGGAGGGATAGAAACCAGTATGGAGGTGGCGTCTGTGTGTATATTCACAAAGATACCAAATTCATCAACCGTACTGACCTTAACCATGACGAGATTGAAACTGTATGGATTGAAATCTTATTTGAAAGGGCGAAATCAGTACTAATAGTCTTAAGGCGAGCACAGAAAGACTCAGAAGAAGCTTCTATCCCCAGGCCATCAGGCTGCTAAACGAACAATAAACACTATGCAACAACCATCAAATGCACACAGCACACACACCCACACGCACACACTCACTTAAACAAACAACACACTGCAGCACCCACTCTCCACACTTTAGATCACACAAACACACTTTATATTTATTGATAAAGGATTTGCACTACAACTCGTACACCTACTGTAAATTGTACCTAAATTGCACTTCATCCCATTTCTGCCTTGCACTATATAGTATTGTATATTAGTACACTGCATAGTATTGTATATTATATGGTAACTCAGTTACGTCTATTCTGCATCGAACATTGTACATGTCTATACTGAACACTGTGACCTCATTTTTTTTTACTTTTAATTTACATACTATACTATGTTATTTTATTTCATACTTATATTATCTTGTCTTGCACAGTCTCTGGAGCGTAACAGTAAGAAGCATTTTGTATAAAAGTATTCTGTACTTCTGCATGACAACTATTAAAGAAACTTGAAACGTAAAGCAGCACCTGTCTTCAAGACCTTCAATAGGTTTTGTGATCTGCACGGCCTCAGCCAGCTAATCACCCAACCCACAAGGGTATGTGAATCCACTCAGACTACCATTGACCTCATCCTGACCTCTGACAAGTCCAAGATCTCCAATAAAGGGGTTATAGCATGCGGGTTAAGTGATCATTATATGATATTCTGTACCCGCAAAAATCTAAAGCAAAAGGCTGGCGGTCACAAAACAGTCACATCTAGAGACCTCAAAACCTACTCTAGCGAGGCCTTTAACCTTGAACTGGAGAGCCTGGACTGGTCAGATGAGCTCAATGGTACACTGATTGAAGAAACCTGGCTTGGCTTCAAAACCAAATTCTCAACAATACTAAACAACATGGCCCCCTAAGAACCACCAGGGTAAAAAATCGCGCTGAGCCATGGATGCACACTGAAATACTGACCGCTATGAAAGCCAGAGACAAAAAATGGTCTGAATTTCGTAAAAGTCAGTCAAAGCTTACCAAAAGCACGAGCAGTGAACTCCAAGCCCATGTGACTGAACTCAAACTAGAAAGAAACAGACTAAGAAATGACGTAAACTCCATGATAAAAACTGCAAAAAAAAATCATCAATGACAAAACTGAGGAAAACAAAAATAAACCATGTGAACTTTGGAAATTACTCAATAATCAACTAGGCTGCAGTAAAAAACTTAAAACCAGGTTCTGAAAAACATAAACATAAAGATGGACAACACGCTCATCACAGACAAACTGAATGTAGCCAATTACTTAAACACTTTCTTCACAAACATAGCCACAACACTGGTAAACAAACTACCCTCCCACTCAGGGCAGTATGGGGTAGAACACATAGTAGCATACTACAAGAACCTAGGATTCCACAAAGACGACTTCAAATTGGAAATGGTAATGTGGTAGTATTGACGTTGAATTTCATAACTAAAATGTGTGAATAATTAGGAAACCATAACATTATGCCTTGTATACTGTTTAGCAGCAGAGTGGGCTGCAGGGCGAAATGAGGAACGATTCTAGAGACAGTGGCAGCAGATAACAACAGAGAGCCATTCTCAACCCCCACTACACCTTTTCGAACTGACTGTATGTAAATGCTGATCAAAGACAGCTGGGCTGACCACAGGGCAGACCAGTTTAGACTTGTTGAAGAAATGATTAATCATGGACACTAAGTCACAAACAAAGTTATCTATTAATCAACTGTTTATTATCAAAAGAGTAAACCATAATATTAGAAATGGGTAAATTCATATATACGGGAGATACAGTTGGTAAAAGGTTTGAAGGGTGATTACACTCTTGTTATAGAATTCTGGTTAGTACTGTATGGTAATAGGCCCTTCTGTTCCCGGGAGGACGACGACGACGGGGGCCATAGGCAGGCCCCCTCTCTGTCCAAACATGAGAAGCTATGGCCCAAAGGAGGGGGCTATTCACACCACCCCACCTGATGACATCACACCAACTCCCCACCCGTGGGACAAGACCCAACCCCCAGAAGAAGACGCTGGATTGGATCAACCATGTGCTAATATTGGCTAGAAATGATAGGATATAAGGGCCCACAAAGTGTAATTCTGGAGCCCAGATCCCAACCCAGATCTGCGTGCTCCAACCGCTCCCCACCATCGAGAGACTACTGCTGTGCTGTTTTAATGTGAGTAAGCCGAACTGGAACCACCCTGTTTGGTTAGAATATAATGTAAACTTAGCTTAGAAACCAGGCTTACTTACATACAAAAAGGGCTTACAGTATTGTCAATGTATGTTCAAATTATGTTAACGAGTGACTGTTTCTGTACATATTGGGGTTTGAGATGCAAACCTTATTGTGATTTCTGTACACGGCAGCCCTGTTAATGTTTTCTGATAATCGTTTATAAGTAAAAAGGCAACTTCTTATTCACCTTGGCCTCTGGCTCAAATAAATGTTGAGTTGAACTATAGTTCATGGTTTGTCTGGCTACACGTTTATTTCTTCATCTGCTTTAAGTCAGATGAGGAGACCAACAATTCTATCACTGTGATCCCTTTCTCCTCCTTCTAGATAAGCAATCCCATTGTACTGTACTACAATAACCTTAGATTATTGTGGGATTCTGTAGGAATATACTACAGTAACTACAGATGAGGTACTCAAAGAACTGAGCGCCCTCCAACCGAACAAGGCCACTGGCCATGACAACATACCCTCCAAATTCCTCAGAGACTCAGCAGCCGCCATCACCCCAGTCATCACACACATAATAAACCTCTCCATAAAACAGGGACACGTCCCCAAGGACTTCAAAATTGCGAGAGTAACACCCCTGCACAAAAAGGGCAGCAAATTAGACGCAGGCAACTACCGCCCAGTTTCTATCCTTACATCCATCTCAAAAGTCATGGAAAAAATAGTATACGAACAGGTCGAAAAGTACCTTGCGGAAAAAATCGAATCCACGAATTCCAATCTGGCTTCAGAACATCCCACTCCACTGACACATGCCTTCTCCATTTGAACGACCACATCAAGCAAGAGGTGGACGCGAGCAAATACTGCGGCATGGTCATGCTGGACCTACAAAAGGCCTTCGACACTGTCAATCACACCATTCTGATTGACAAGCTAAAAGCAATTGGTTTTTGATAGTTTATCAGTGAGCTGGATACAATCCTACCTGGAGGGGAGAAAACAGATGGTGAAGGTAAACGGTGCCCTATCCCCCCCCCTCACAGTGAACTGTGGTGTTCCACAAGGAAGCATACTAGGACCGTTACTGTTCCTAATTTATGCAAATTACATGTCGTCAGCTTGTGACTGCAACTTGTTTCTGTTTGCGGACGACTCAGCCGTGCTGGTCTCTGACAAGAACAAGTTACAGGTTGAAAAAACCCTCAGCTCGGAACTAGGCAAAATTTGCATATGGCTCGCCGACAACAAACTATCATTACACATGGGCAAAACAAAGTCCATTCTCTTCGGTTCAAATAACAAACTCAGCGAGGCCGACGGCTTCTCAGTTACAGTGGGTGACAATATTGTCACAAGGAAAGATGAAATTACCTACCTGGGTTCCATCCTAGAGGCTAATCTTTCCTGTGACAAAATGGCATCCAATGTAATAAAAAAAGTCAACCAACAAACTCGATTCTTGTACCGGATCTCCTCTCTGGTAAACAAGAATACCCTGAAGACTCTGAATACACAGGAGCACTCATTCAAGGGTACTACGACTATGCTTGCACCTCATGGTACCAAAGCACCTCAAAGGCACTAAAAACCAAATTACAAACATCCCAAAACAAACTAATCAGACTACTGCTTGACCTGACTCCTAGAACCCACCTCACCGCTGCCCACTTTGCCAACCTAGGATGGCTTAGAGTAGACGACAGAGTACAGCAACTTGCAATGGGCCTGGTCTACAAGATACACTACACGACCAAGGTACCCATGTACATGTCAAAATACTTCCCAAAGGTCAGTGAATACCACGGTCACAACACCAGAGGGAGCTCCACAAATCATGTTAAACCCAGATTCGGCTCAAACAAGGGACTAAACACGTTTCGCAATTATGCCACATCAATATGGAACGCCCTACCCAAAGCTGTAAAGGAATGTGAATCACTACCCACTTTCAAAAACACTCTCAAAGAACACCTACGGGAGAATAGAATTAGAAACTGGCCCCTACAAATGTCCTATCCCAGTTGTACGGTAAAGACCATGTATGGCTTTGTCAGTATTCCAATGTACAGTGTACGTGTGTCCCCCCCGTACCCAACCCCCCCCCCCACCTCCAATGTACAGCACCACCCACCCAACCCCACCCCACCTACCAAACCTCCTCCAATGTACAGTTTCTATGTCAAATGTATATACACTCTTTTTCTGGACACTTTTTGTATCACAAACAGTACTGTATTTGCAAATCTGGTATGTCATAAAAGTATAGATGTAGCAGTACTGTCTATCTGTATGTCGTGTGTGTCATATGATGAATTGAAAATGGGGGACCCTGATGTAAACAAGACGAAAATCTTTCTCTGGTCTGCATCCCCTTAACAATTGTATGTATTGAGCTGTACTGTACTGTACCCATTCTGCAATCTGTTAATAAACTTTTCAATCAATCAATCATGTCGACTGCTCCACTGTCTGTGTGTCTGTCAACTAAACTCTGCTTTGGTCCAATCAGATTCCCCCACCCACAGTCTGCGAATCAGAGGCAGAGTAGGGCGGGTCTTCACGACAAGTTTTGTTGTCTCTCACCTGGGGCAGTACAGCATAGATCTATATAGAACACTAGATAGCTTAAGGCGGAGTCACCAGCGTCACTGAACCGCCGCCATCTTGCTCGAGGCAGCCTTGAGTGAGGGTGAGTGAGCTGCACAGACAAAAAAACTCATAACTCCCTGAAATATTGACGGATTTACAAACGGGTTGGTTTATTACAAGCATTATTAACGTGGCTATGATTCAAGCGGTTTGTAAAAAAAACTTAAAAAAAACGGCCTTTAAGTAAAAAAAGTAGACGTTAATGTTATCAGTAGCTGAGCTGCCTCGAGCAAGATGGCCGCCCTACGACGACGTCGCTTTCCATTAGCCGGCAGCGCGGGTAAGCTATCTAGTGTTCTATATAGATATCTATGCAGTACAGAGCCAAGTTATAATGAATCTTTTTAGAAGGCTCTGGGGCAGTGTAACGCATAATTATGTTTATTATATATATATCTATGGTGTAGTGTATGTTAGTGGGCCTCCGTCATCTTACTACACATAGGGCGGAATCCACAGAGAATGGATTGCGCGAAGCAAATTGCATTCGGGGAGCCTGCTTTGCGTCTGGGAGCTATCCACGAAAGCACATTGCTCGATGAGATACCAGCGCAGACAGACACGCCCAATATGTGTGGTTGCGAGCAGTCTGCACTCAGCACTCCTGACAGCGCTCTTGGCAGAAATTTGTGTCAAAATGTAGCGCGCTGTCAAGTTTAGCGCGCTGTCCAAAAAAAGAAGAAATTAGAAATCAAGATGGAAAGCAGTAAAAAGAAACTTGCAGTTAAAACCAAGAATGGCAAACGACACATGCCGTTCCTTCGAATGTGGAGAGATATATTATATATTTGATGTTATTATTTATACATGTTATATTCAGTATGTTTGTATGTGGTGATGCTCTAAACTCAATTTCGTTGGACCAACAATGACAATAAAGATTATATTCTTTTGCACTCCTCTATACATTACGAAATAAACGAAATACAATATGAACGGAATACTAAAGAAAATAGATCTTATGAGTTATGAACAGTGGGTCTCATTCCAATATTTTCCAAAGAGTTCTCTTGGAAGACTTATCTTGGAACCGACTGAGACAGAATCAAACAAGTTCATGAGTCCCCAACACGCTGGTAATATGTCTTAAGTGGCTCAAACGTTCGCACCTGTGATCTGATATCTGCGTTGGGGAATGGTATTATGTCTCAAATGCGAAAGCGTGTCCCCGTTCAGGTCATTTGCATACAAAACAACTCCTCCAGAGCTCCTTACTAATGATGCAGCCGCGTGATTAAAAAAAATTTAAATGGAATGGCGGAAGCGCTTTGAGAGTCTTGCGACCAAAAAAAATTAGATTAGATTAATGTATTGGCATCATATATAGTACAGCTTGTGGTACACCTGCCGCAGCGCGCGCACACACAGTACTGTATATATGAAACTTTATTTAATAGATTGCAGAATGGGTACAATACAGTACGGCTCAATACACACAATTGTTAAGGGGATGCAGACCAGAGAAAGACGTCTGTCTTGTTTACATAATTATATATATAGCCTATGGCGTAATGAATGAACGCAGTATAGGCTTATTATTCCATGAATTACTTGTTTCATTAGGATTTAGTAGATACTACATGCTCTGCTCTACGTACAGTATAGGTTATACTGTACGTAGGGCAGAGCATATATATAGTATCTACTAAATCCTAATGAAACAAGTAACTAGAATATATTAAGCCTATTGTTACAGATAGTGTTGTCGGAGGACCCAATAGCTGAACAGAACGAGGATAAGAGGCAACAGGCAATACGAGACGTGGAGCCAGGGGTGAATAGAATAACAAGTCTTTACTTCGAAGGCAGCAGCAAACAAAACAAGGAATAGCTCAGCTAAGACTGGCAGAGGGCAAAATACTAAACAAAGAATAATCTCATAAATGAGCAAGTCAAAGGCACAACACAAATTCACTGCAAGGCAGGCAAAGAAAAATAGAACAACTGACTACAAATAAAACCCTAACAAACTAGACGAACTTTACACGAAAACAAAGAATGGTGGAACAAACAAATTGGAAACTTACTAGGAACACAGGAGAACAGCACATGAACATGAACAAGGACATCAAACATGGAACCAAAACAATGAACCGACAACAAGATTAGGGAACACACACCAGATATAGGGGGAACAATTAACACTAGAGAGACAGCAGGGCAATTAGCAAAAACGAGACGCACATGGGGTGAGGCAACCAGGAAGGAAACACACACAAGAAAAGACTGAACACTAGACAGAGTAAACATAACCATACAAGGAACTAATAAACATAACAATTAACAAGGGAACAAGAGACAAAGTAGCAGGGGAAGGGCACAGAGAGACATGTAGACATTAAAGATACACCAGTGCACCAGGAGGGTATGCATGAGGGCCTAGAATAGGCGGAGGAATATTGTTCATGAGTGGAGGGAGACCATGGGAGAGAATGTGAAAAGGTGGGGGCTCTTGAGGAGTACAGACGGGGGAGAAAGGTCCTGGGACAGGTGGACCCTTAGAGTACCCCCCCTCCAGGGACGGCTTCCAAACGGCAAAAAGGACCATCTGGGAATGGGCAAGACAGGGGGCCGGGATCCAGGGACGGTGAACACTGGGAGAGTCCGGGGGAAAAAGTCAGGACGGACAAGGCCGGGACGAGTGACACTGGGGCAGGGGTGCAGCGACAGAAACCCAGGAGGGGCATAGGAGAAGTGGGGCAGAGGAAAAGGGCTGGAGAGGGGGCTAGAGAAGGGAGAACGGGGCACAGGATCAGGAGGACTGGAGACGGCAGACAGAGCCCAGGAGAGGGGCGCTAGAGATTCTGTGAGGGGGCTCAAAACGGGGACAGAGGGCCGATGAGGGGGTCGAGGGGAACTGGAAACAGGGACAGAGGGCCGATGAGGGGTTCGAGGGGAACTGGAAACAGGGACAGAGGGCCGATGAGGGGGTCGAGGGGAACTGGAAACAGGGGCCCGATGAGGGGGTCTGGAGCAAAGGGGCAAGGGTGACAGGCCTGAAGCAGGACCCCGGACGGGGGACCCTCCAGGCGCAGGACTCAGGACCGGACCAGACGAGCCGGAGCAGAGGTGCGAAGGCGACGACCTCGGAGCAGGACACCGGACGGGGATCACCCCAGGTGCAGACCTCGTGACCGGGCGCAGAACCCCGGACGGAGGTTTCTGCAGACGGGACCAGGCGAGAAGCCGGAGGCAGGTGACTCCCCGGGGACAGGAGCAGGACCATGACCCGGACCAGACATCAGGATCTCCCCGGGAGCCAGAGGAGGAACAGGGGCAGCTAGAGCTACTCTAGCAGGGGCTAAACTGGCAGTAGAGACTGGGTTAGCTACCTGGGCAGTGCTAGGTGCAGGGCCTGT
Source organism: Notolepis coatsorum (assembly GCF_963971535.1). Lineage (NCBI taxonomy): Eukaryota > Metazoa > Chordata > Actinopteri > Aulopiformes > Paralepididae > Notolepis > Notolepis coatsorum. The sequence continues at coordinate 119,851,312 of NC_140169.1, forward strand.
ACAAGCTGCAGAGGGTGCACTAGCCGAGAGGGTTCGGGTGCTAGCTGTAGGTGCTACACTAGCAGGCAGGGCCAAGGTGCTAGCAGTCGTAGTGACTCCAGCAGGAGGGACAAGGGTGCTAGCAGCACTGACTACACTAGCCAGCGGGGCTAGTGTGCTAGTAGTAGGAGCTCTAGCGGACAGGACTAAGAGGCTAGCAGCCGGGGCTCGAGCGCACGAGACTGAGGTGCTAACAGCAGGGGCTCTAGCAAACGAGACTGAGGTGCTAGCAGCAGGGGCTCTAGCAGACGAGACTAAGGTGCCAGCAGCAGGGGCTCTGGCAGACGAGACAGAGATGCTAGCAGCAGGGGCTCTAGCAAACGAGACTGAGGTGCTAGCTACAGAGGCTACATTAGCATTCCAGAGTAAGCTAGCAGGGGCTAAGCTAGCAGTGGGGGCTGTGCGAGTAGTCTGGGCTGAACTAGCTGACGGGGCTACTCTAGCAGCTGAGGCCATGCTAGTCTTCTTAGCCCTGCTAGCCTTCTGAGAGTTGCTAGCTGTGCGTGCTACGCTAGCAGACAGGGCTAAAGTGTTAGTCGGAGTAACATGGATATAACCCATCCCGAAAACTGAAGGGGCAGTCCTAGCAGGATAGTTAATACTGGCTGGAGGACCAGACCAAGGAACCGAGACCAGAGAAACAGGGGCCATAGGGAATGAGCTAGCTGACGGGGCAGTCCTAGCTGTTGAGGCCTGGTTAGCAGCAGGGGCTAAGCTAGCAGATAGGGCTGGACTAGCTGTGGAAGCCTGGTTAGCTGCAGAGGCTAAGCTATCAGACGGGGCTGTACTAGCTGTTGAGGCCTGGTTAGCTGCAGGGGCTAAGCTAGCAGATAGGGCTGGACTAGCTGTGGAAGCCTGGTTAGCTGCAGGGGCTAAGCTAGCAGACTGGGCTGGACTAGCTGTGGAAGCCTGGTTAGCTGCAGGGGCTAAGCTAGCAGACGGGGCTGGACTAGCTGTGGAAGCCTTGTTAGCTGCAGGGGCTAAGCTAGCAGACAGGGCTGGACTAGCTGTGGGAACCAAGAGATTAGCCGACAGGGCAGCTCCAGGGAAACTGACCTTGCTAGCTGAAGGGGCAGTCCTAGCAGTGGGAAACAGGCTAGCTGATGAAGCTACGCTAGCAGTAGGAACTGTACTAGCAGTAGGGGCTGGGCTAGCCGGGAAACCAAGAGATTAGCCAACAGGGCGACTCCAGGGAAACTGACCTTGCTAGCTGAAGGGGCAGTCCTAGCAGTGGGTAACAGGCTAGCTGACGAAGCTACGCTAGCAGTAGGGACTGAACTAGCAGTAGGGAACAGACTAGCTGACGAAGCTACGCTAGCAGTAGGGATTGAACTAGCAGTAGGGAACAGGCTAGCTGACGAAGCTACGCTAGCAGTAGGAACTGTACTAGCAGTAGGGAACAGGCTAGCTGATGAAGCTACGCTAGCAGTAGGGACTGAACTAGCAGTAGGGAACAGGCTAGCTGACGAAGCTACGCTAGCAGTAGGGACTGAACTAGCAGTAGGGAACAGGCTAGCTGACAAAGCTACGCTAGCAGTAGGGACTGAACTAGCAGTAGGGAACAGGCTAGCTGACGAAGCTACGCTAGCAGTAGGAACTCTAGCAGGCTATGCTAGCCTTCCTAGACTTTCTAGCTCGCCGTGACTTGTTAGCAGTAGGAGCTATGCTAGCAGACGGGGCTATGGTGCTGGCAGTAGCTATGCTAACAACCGGGGCCACGCTGGCAGTAGAGGCTTCACTGGAGACTGTACCTGGGAATAGGCACTCCAACCAGGTCCTTAGGTAAATGTCCAGCTGTGGAGCCGGCTCAGGGTTCCAATCCATTACAGAGTGGATTAGCTGCCATCAAGCAGAAGGATCGAACATCACTCATGGCTAGGGTAGCCAGGGTGCTCAAGGCCTCCCTCATTCTGTTCGCTGGGTCCAAACATGGTTCGGTTCATTCTGTTACGGATAGTGTTGTCGGAGGACCCAATAGCTGAGCAGAATGAGGATAAGAGGCAACAGGCAATACGAGACGTGGAGCCAGAGGTGAATAGAATAACAAGCATTTACTTCGAAGGCAGCAGCAAACAAAACAAGGAATAGCTCAGCTAATAATAATAATAATAATAATAATAATAATAATAGCTCAGCTAAGACTGGCAGAGGGCAAAATACTAAACAAAGAATAATCTCATAAATGAGAGCAAGTCCAAAGGCACAACACAAATTCACTGCAAGGCAGGCAAAGAAAAATAGAACTGACTACAAATAAAATCCTAACAAACTAGACAAACTTTACACGAAAACAAAGAATGGTGGAACAAACAAATTGACACTTAGGAAACTTACTAGGAACACAGGAGAACAGCACATGAACAAGGACGTGGACATCAAACATGGAACCGAAACAATGAACCGACAACAAGAGTAGGGAACACACACCAGATATAGGGGGAACAATTAACATTAGAGAGACAGCAGGGCAATTAGCAAAAACGAGACGCAACATGGGGTGAGGCAACCAGGAAAGAAACACACACAAGAAAAGACTGAACACTAGACAGAGTAAACATAACCATACAAGGAACTAATAAACATAACAATTAACAAGGGAACAAGAGACAAAGTAGCAGGGGAAGGGCACAGAGAGACATGTAGATATTAAAGATACACCAGTGCACCAGGAGGGTATGCATGAGGGCCTAGAATAGGCGGAGGAATATTGTTCATGAGTGGAGGGAGACCATGGGAGAGAATGTGAAAAGGTGGGGGCTCTTGAGGAGTACAGACAGGGGAAAAAGATCCTGGGACAGGTGGACCCTTACACCTATACTGTTCATTCATTAGACACGTAGGCCATACTGGTGCACACAATACTTTTATGGAATATGAATGCAGTCTATTTCCACCGATTAGCTTTAGTTCTTATTTATTAATTTATCCACTGTCATTTCATTGTTGGTGTATAGCAGGGGTCTCAAACTCAATTTACCTTGGGGCCGCTGGTGGTAGAGTGTGGGTGAGGCTGGGCCGCATTAAATATTATATATATATAAATATGATTTTTATTTATTTTTTGTGCAAAATCAACTCTGCCTCTCTTTGTTAACTACAACAAGCAATGCTGTTTGTTATTTAAGATGAGGTCGGACTCGGCACTGACAGATTTGTGTTCATTGTGCTGCTTTTATAAAGCCTCAAATGACGGCTTACAATATTTCATGAAAGCAAAGTGTTTTGTTTGTCTATGATTTAAAAAGGTTTAAACTTTACATCACTGACAAAGTTGAACAAAGTGCTGTACAAGTCCCACAACATTATAAAAAATATCATCCAGCGGGCCGCAATTGGCCCGCGGGCCGTGAGTTTGAGATCCCTGGTGTATAGGCTATATAGTGTATTTCAATATACGTTTAATTGATTAATGATATATTCGAAGGAATGCAGGTTTATAGCGATATCAAACAAAGGTCTGTCCCATTGTATACCATTAAAACAGATATGTAACAAATAAGAAATACAAATTCCACAGAAGGCATTAAATAATTATTATTTTCAATAATTTCACAATAATTGCATAATTGTGTTTGAATATCTGAGTAATTAAAGTAATTATACATTTGTCCAAAATAGCTGGTTCAGATATGGTTAATCCAGCTGCCCTGTGATCAGATGAATCCATATTATTAATTTTTCCGACATCAAATGCGTAATTTCTTATCGTACAAATATTGTCATATTTATTTTAATTATGATTAAGTAATTAATTCCAAGGAGGCCTGTAGCGTTGACATGAAGGAATCACTATGAGAACACAGTCTGTCAAGTTAATAAAATTTTCAATTAGTCAATCAATCATAAGTGTGCTCTCAGCCACGCTCAAATCTAATCTCAGGAAAATGTGGGGAATCGCGCTACCAGCCCTAATATGTCTTAAATGGGCAGAAATCTGCCTAAGAGGACATTTTTGGTCGTAAATCCGTTCGGGAATGAGACCCAGTATCTAACTTGTTTGAGAAATATAAAGCCGAGTGCCAATAGCCTTCGCAGCGCGTGATTTAGAAATAAGGCTATAGCTGACATTTCACATGCTTGGTTCTGAGATGATGATCAATACAGTAAACATTTATTTCTGATATAGGTGCTGATCAGCAGTAATGCAATGTCATGATTATTATTATTCTGAAGTTATTATTATTATTATTATTATTATTAAATAAAAAATTTATTAATAATTAATTAATAAGAACTCCTCTCCTTCACTATAATCTAATTATGAAATCAGATATAGGCCAGGGCTTTACAACTTAATAGGGAATATATATTAAATGGGATATAAACTCAATTAAATGTATACCATACAATGAAATAATATTATAATCATATTGTGCTATATTCCGTTTATATCCCATTTAATTGTATTCAATCTCTTTATTAAGTTGTAAAGCCCTGGCCTATATTTGATTTCATAATTAGATTATATTCTAGTGAAGGAGAGGAGTTATTATTAATTAATTATTAATAGATTTTTTATTTAATAATAATAAAAATACTAACTTCGTTTTATATAGCGCCTTTCATGAAACCTAAGGTCGCTTATAGTGGAAGAAATAACAAACAGACTGTAGCGCCAGGGTACACAACCCTGACTGTATTTAAATAATGAGCTTGACAAATACTAAATGATTTATTAACCAATATTAAATGTACACAAAATGGCGGACACCCTTATTAACGTAAGGTTATGTATATAACCAAGTTCTATGAATACTGGTGACGCTCAGCGTCATCTGCACTAACCTCACTTCGTGCACAGCACTGAATAAAAATCCACAATGTACCTTTACATACCAGCATCCGTCTGGCCACACCCCTAACCGCTACCTTCATAAGCAGGTGTGTGGTCACCTACTCGCCTCCTTCCCAAACTTTCACCACAAGGCGAGGTCAAGGGCCGCAGTGGCGTCCTGACGCTGAGCGTCACCAGTATTCATAGAACTTGGTTATATACATAACCTTACGTTCTATATCATACTGGCTCCGCTCAGCGTCATCTGCACTACAGGAGCTGAGCGGGAGCCAGAAGCTCGACAAATGTACCCCGCTGAGGCCCCCCACAACCATCAGACCGGAGCGGACCGAGCCCCCCGACCCTCCCTAATGGAGGATACCCTCCCTATTGGAGGACGGGAGGGAAACGGATCCGACCGTGCGAAGAGAAACTCGAGCAACTCAACGCACAGGGTGAGCAGACCGTGGCTTGACCCCACGACTACGCACATGCACAACCCGCATGCCACCAGGGAACGAACGGAAGGAACAACCCTCGTTACTGCCCCCAAAATCACGGGGTCAAGAGCAAACTCAACCCCGTGGCAAGGCCGTAGCAGCGGAGCGCGAAGGAAGACCCAGACCCACTGAAGGGACTGGATCCCCCGGAAAAAGGGGGCCCGGAGAGGTCAATGACGCCAAAGCATCAAGACCTCTCCAGGCGGTCACTCAGTGACACCGCCCCCCACATCGCCAGCGTATTCGGACAGGGCCCCTCCAAGAGCGGGCCCTTCCCCCCACTAGTACGCCGCCTGGCACACTGACCCTGCAACACAGGCAGTCAGCATGGCCGTAACTTGAAGCACTCAAAAGGCTATACTACAGCGGAAGAAGGCAGCGCACCGGGGAGACGACCCCAGAGGGGTCGATCCCTTAAACCAGGCAGCAGGTGTTAGACCCGAGCCTGGAGCACTGCGGACGAGACAGGCGCCAAAGGGGACAACTGAAAACAGCACCCCGGCGGAAGGGGCGTATGCTGGCATTGTTGCGCACCATGACAAGCCTCCACCAATAAACCCCCACCCAGAGGGGTCGAGGCAGAGAAGGCTGACACGATTGGCAGACGTCATGAACGTGCAGGGGCACACTCAACCGGGTAACCCGGGAGTTGACTCTGCTCCAACACACCAGGGAATCAACCACCCTCTTGGTACCACATCCAGTGGTTGTTCCTATAACCCCTCAAGAAAAAACTCCAAAACACACCTGCGGGTATACACTGGCTATACCGCAGTACAAGTGTTTCAGTTTTCAAAAAGGGTTATTCCAAGCCTACGGGTCGACGAAACATTACTTCGGACCGGGCCCGGCGGCTCGGGAAGCACACAGGGTCACCAGAGGAGGTCCAAAAGACCACCCCAACAGCCCCCTCTTCGCCATGCGTGAGAGAGGAGCGAAAAGAAAGGAGAACCAGCCCCTTCATGATAGTGCCAGGTACAACATGTACCTAACAAAGGGTCTCCATAACGCCCAACCCTGTGACACCCGGGCCGACCCGGCATTTTTCCCCCCGAAAAAAGCACAAGTCCCTCAGGGTACCAGAACAGCAGATCTGCGTCCCCGGCGGACAACGGGTTAACTGACCTGGACCAGCGTGACCAGAACCAGTCCCGTGCCCTAACCACGCCGACATCCCCACTCCAAGAAAGGGGGCAGGTATGCGTGTCGATCTAAAACATGAAAAGAGGGCGCCACCCAGACGGTCCCATTCGTACCGCGCTCAGTGGCCCACCCCAAGGGCGTGAGACCCCTCTACCTATGTTCTGATCTATTCCGTTAACATCCCCCAGATATGAACGAGAATTCAACGAGACAAACCTAGTAAACTGGCGCTCGGAAGCGACAAACTCCATCCCAGTTGCCCTATAAAAACGCTGTTTTAATAACAAGCAACCAAGGCGCACCAGCCTCATGCGTGATTCCTATCAGAAACACCCAGAGCCAGCACTATGTACGCGTCGAGACCCAAAACACATCAATGGAAAGTCTAACAAGACACCAGATACCGTTCCTCCAAGTCGCCTGGGGAACGACAAGAAGCAGCTTTTTTATTTTACATTTTCCAAAAAAGAAAAAATAATACGGACATGGGTCCCATGCGACGCGGCTGAGGGAAATACCACCCCGTCAACCACACTTCATAAGAGGGGACGGTGAGCGACGTACCCCTATGACGGGGGGAAACCCATGACTCAACAGACCTATAAGGCGAGGAGTCAGGGAAACCCTAAACCAGGGATCGGCAATAGGCGGCCCGCGGGCCGACATTGGCCCGCCAGCAATAATTTCTGGCCCGTCAGATTATTTTGAGAATATGATATTTATTTTACGCGCAGGAAATATTCACTCGGGACGCCAGGGTGTCTTTTATTGTGAAGCTGTATCTATCTACCGGTAGTCATCAATAGCACTATAGCCAATTGAAATGCTAGAAATGGTCACGTGGACTGGGAGAACCAATGGAATAGTCCCTAACGAACTTTCACTTCCGCGTTCGAGATGGAGCGAGTAACAAAATGTGTTAAAAAACAAAACAAACATCTTTGGATAGGGAAATGCAACAGGGAAATATAACACTTCTTTTAATAAACAGGAGCCATACTTAAAATACGGGTTTATTGCAACAGGTCGGTGATTCTTGCGTGCCGAGCCGACGTCCTCTCTGCATAATATGTGGCGACAACAACAACGAGGAAATGGTTGTTATTACAACTGTGTTCAAGTTGGCAGATAAAGTAGCTGCATTCAACGCCAATCTGGAATTGGAGGGCGGCGAGTGGATATGTGACATGTTTCAAACATTAGCAGGGATTTTGGAGGACTGAACAACAAACAAGGTATGGTGAGTCGTGTTTTCATGCATTCTGTCTTCTGATCTGTTCATCACCCGCCACGGTGATCTGCAACAGCTGATCTGCTGTTCATGAATGAATGAATGAAAACTTTATTTAACAGATTGCAGAATGGGTACAATACAGTACGGCGCAATACACACAATTGTTAAGCTGATCTGCAACAGCTGAGAGCTGTTCATGAATGAATGGATGAGTGAGAACTTTGTTTGGCGGATTGCAGAGTGGGTGCAGTGCAGTGCGGCGCAGTGCACACGGTTGTTGGGGGGATGCAGACCAGAGAAAAACGTTTGTCTTTTTTCAATATCAGTATATTAAATTAGCCATTGTTTTTGATCCTGGCCCGCGAAGCAACGGCTTGGGGAAAATCTGGCCTGCCGCAAAACCTAATTGGCGACCCCTGCCCTAAACAATACCCCGTCCACCTACTCCAAAAAGAAGAGGACGGGGAACCCCCAGAGAGACTTCCCACGCGAGCTGTATAGATTGAAAATAAATATTGCAACATTGAGCTATGTAACACTTGGGTTAGGGCTCTCCGAGGAGGAGGCACTGAACCAATACACACTCAATAATCGAATTGAATCGAATACACACACAATAGAGCAGAACTCCTTTTTGAAGTTCTACTCACCTTGACAATCTGAGGAGGAGGCTCTGAAACTCTGAGGAGGCTCCCTCACTGGGAAGGAGAGTCCGAACTCACAGAAGGCACTTCTCCCTGAGGAGGAGCTTCGTGAGGAGGAGCTCTGACAACTCCCTGAAACAGATCCATAACATGGACCTGAACAACTCACGGAAGTCTTACCAATAGAGACACGCTCAGTGACGTACTCTATGGCGGGGAAATTTCCGCGGTGCACACGCCCAATCTTTCAGGGCGTGGGACCAGGAAACTCCCCCCCCACCCTGTAACATGCCGAACAGCAACGTGACAGGAACCTTGAAGGACAGGGGGTTTTAACCCCTGACCAATCAGAAAAGGGGAGGAAAGGATTACCAGTTCACCCCTTTATGACCCCTCACCCCTGATACGATGTAATGACAAAGTAGAGCATGACACAGTCATAGCATGCTACATGAAGCATCTAACAGCTTCACATAGCTCATGTGCTAACCTGCTATCTGAGTTTTACTAAGGAAAAACACAGAACAGAGAGGGCCCCTTTAAGAGCCCCGGTCCAGACTTACACATGTGCTTCTGTGGGCCAAACCTAACCCAGTTGTAGATCACAACGACACACACAACCCTTCATCACAACAAAAAATGGCAAAAGTACACTCTTACTACAGAGGAACGCCGTTTTTCATAACGAGAGAAGACAGAAGTCCTCGATTATGTAATGGCCACAGACCTTGCTAAGCAGACATGATAAGTGACCAAACAACCTTTTCTTTAGGAAAAAATTGTTTCTCAAGCGGAAGCACAACCCCAGCAACTTAAGCTGAGGGTTACATCGTATCCCCACAAACACAGTGACACAATATATTGTAACCAAACATGTCTGAGAGGAGGGGGGGGAAACCCCATGGAAACCGGGGGGTCACCCCTCCTATCTTACCCTTGATACGACCAAGTTGAACAGGTACCCCTGTTAATATGTGAACATGCTGTTCATTGTCATCACAGGCTGAGAAAAAGAGCGCAGGCCGAGAGGACTGTAACACCGGTTAACGGGACACAGAGTCGAACCCAGCATCTCCTGCGTTGGTGACGAGGCTATGTCCTCTACGCCACCCAGCCGCCGTTCTCCATGTTGACGAAGACCTCCCTGGCACTGGCACCCGGGTGTAGGGTCGACTAACATCCTCTGTCAAAGATGACGTCGTAGTCAGAGTTTAAGGTATATTATAGTCACAATAACGTTCCACAGTGTAGCATTAAGCTAACAGCCGTCCGACTGATAGCAACAAGCTAATGTTTACTAGCCTAGTGAACACAACGAACTAGCGCCGCAGCTAACAGCTGACTGGCTAACACAGTAGGCCACAAACTAGCACGCCAGCTAAGCAGCTATCACCTGAACTGTACACAACGACATAATAAGCCACACTTCAGACAGGCCGCCGCCTGAGTCCCTCCCCATCCTAAGAGGGAAGAGAAAAAGAAATGTCAAACACAGTTTTCAACAGTGATTTACCAGACATACAGCGGAGCCGGCACAATTCCCATCCGGGCTGCAGCCGACTTGAGCATGGATCTTCCGATAATGAAGATCCATGCCCACATTTTCTCGTTAGGGTGTACTTCCACATTCATGTGAAAGATGGGGCCTGCATGGGACAGAGAAGCATCCGCTCGTCCAGAGAATCCCGGGTTCAAGCCAGGTCTCGGTCGTGGCCCACTAGGTTGACCATTATGGGTGTCAGACCAAGATCCTCCATCCGCCGCTTAAGAAGCCGAGCAGAGGACCCCAGTCCGGGGCCGGCTTTCGTAAAATTGGCAGCAAACCCCCATAGCGTTAACAGACAACTAGCGCTCGCAAGCAAAACAGTACTCACCCAACACGGAAGCAAACCGGTTTCTCACAACAGCCGGTGCCTCCCACAGTCCAGCTGTATGACCGGAGGGTCAATACCCATCCAGCCGCAGCAAGGAGGACTGCAGTTGGGGAGTATATCAGCGGCGCAAGCCCCTAATACGAAAAAGCCGGTGGAGGTCAGAATGATCATCATCTTCCAGACACTCCAGTGACGAAGACAATATCGCCGTATTTTCTCGAAATAGTGAGAGAGAAAATAAAGATATAATGTCAACGTATCTTCCCGTCTTCTGTTTTCCTCTCAACTTTCTTCAGCTAACAACCTCGTCAAGTGGGGTATACAACAGGCACTTCCTTGTGGTGAAAGTGAAGAAGGAGGCGAGTAGGTGACCACACACCTGCTTATGAAGGTAGCGGATAGGGGTGTGGCCAGACGGATGCTGGTATGTAAAGGTACATTGTGGATTTTTATTCAGTGCTGTGCACGAAGTGAGGTTAGTGCAGATGACGCTGAGCGGAGCCAGTATGATATAGAACTGGAGGGGACAGGGGTACCAAGTTGAATTATTAAGGTGAATTGTCCGGAGGAGAAAAGATGAGAGTTACAGTGTTGTAGCAAAAAAACAACTCTCTCCTGAATCCTTAATCTGATACACCTTTTCTTCCCCAACTAACGGTATATTTTTCTCCGTTCCAATACGTGCAGGGTGCGCGCTGTATACAGCACGCGATACAAGGAGCATATACGGGCGAACAATAAAACACTATCAGGTCAACAGTAAATATATATCTTATACAAATAAAACAATATATATATATATGGTATAGAAAATAATAAACGTGGACTTAGGTGATAGCCTATAATCTACCTTTTTGTTGAACTAATTCTAATTATTAATCTGGACCTTCAGAACAGTTTGCATCGTTCGGTATAGTATAGACTGCTGTTCTGAAAGATGTAGCTGTCGTGCACTGACCCAGGGAACTTGGCAACCACATTAGTAATTAAATTACTGGCGTTACACACCATCTGGATATTGATGGAATAGGATATGTTTCCTATTTAGAAAAACTTGATCATTTTCGCCGGGTGGTATCACGCCCACACAGTACATTTCGCAGAGTAGACTTTACTCAAACTGGGTACATTTTACTCAAACTGAGTAAAATTTACTCTCCGAAATGTACTGTGCACGACATTTGGGAAGCCGACAGTGTTAAGAAAGGACAGCTTCGTCACTTATAATTCTATTGTACTATATTCTATTGTGCTATATATAAAATTTTGTTTATATCCCATTTAATTGTGGCTTATATAGAAAAGAAAAAAATAACAAACAGACACAATTAACTTTAAAACTGAAGTGGGAAACCAACTCGGAATAAATAAATAGAGTTTATTCTGGAGCATAACGCCACAACATTGCCTGCTCAATATCATCCTTGATTTCATCCAGAGTGATATTCTCCTTCGAAATATTATTTGGCGGTCACGCTGTTACTGCTGCCATGATGATCATCACCTGTGAAGAGGCTCATTTACATAGAAAGGGGAGATGCCAATTGCACCGGACGCAATGCTGAAGCAACGCATGGGCCACCTTCATTTAAGCCGCAGCACGTCCTTTGAGAGCGATATGCGTCGAAAAAAAGCAGCACAAACCCTTTGTGGATTCGGGCCTTATAAGTAACTTACTCTCATGCTTGCTCACACACACACACACGCTCTCTCTCTCTCTCTCTCTCTCTCTCTCTCTCTCTCTCTCTCTCTCTCTCTCTCTCTCTCTCTCACTCTCTCTCTCGCTCCCTCTCTCTCTCACTTTCACTCTCACACTCGCAGACACACACACACACACACACACACAAAGTGCCAACGCTTGGTTTGCACAAGCTGAACCGCTTAATGTGTGGTTTCGTTTTGCGGTAAACTAAATAAATAAATAACCGAAAATTGGCACCGTTGGATCTCACGTGAATCGATACTCGGTAGTACTGACGTGTTTCGGTAGGTACCTTTAAAAGTACAGAATTCGGTACTCATCCCTATTCATCAGTTAGTTCTCAAGGCCTTGGGTGAACTGAATGCCTCTAGCTAGCCTGTTTTTATATAGCCTGCCAAACTGTCTTTTGAAGTGGTTAAATTAGATTTCCTGCTGCATTGACTGTCACAGTCGCTGCCTGGCAGTGTTGGGACTAACGCGTTACAAAGTAACTAGTGGTAACTAGTACTCTAACGCATTACTTTTGAAATTCAGTAATGCAGTTACCGTTACTGAATGGTTCGTTACTGCGTTATTTTTATGTAGATTGGTAGCGAGCGGTAGCGATCCAGCGCAGTCCTCCTCTCCTGTCTGTGTCACCTCACCTGCGGGGACACGCTGTGGCAGTGGCGGCTGGCCACTAGGGGCGCTCGGGCGCCGACCCCCCTGGTTAACCCTGGTTAAAAGAGAGAAGAACAAGAAATATCTTTTTTTTGTTTTTTGTTTTATAGCCCTATAAATAATATAAACATGTTTAAAATGAATACTATTTACTCATTTTAAGTATGTTTGTGTTTCCAATGCACAATATAACATTAATATATCAAATATAAATAATCGTTTTCCTGAACAGGAAGTGACTCACTGTCTGTAGCCGCATTTCTCCTAGCCGTATTTCTCTCATCTCGGGCTAGACGCAATAGCGCTCTGAGTTCGCGTGCACGCCGTGCACTGTTTCATCGCTGTATCCGTCGCAGCCAATCAGTGCGTAACGCGCTGTGCGTTGAAATATGATGTATTATGATGGAAACCAGGCGCGATTTGAAGCGGTCTAAGCAGCAGCGTCTACAATTTCCGTAGCCGCATTTCGCGGAGTCGCTCTCTCTGATTGATTAGCCAACGCCAGTTTCTAGGTTTCTAGGTTGGTAGATAGTTGTGTTGTTGTGATGCAGCTATTTGTCTTAGAGCGTGACGGCAAGTTCTTTCAACGGTTAAGCTTAGGCACTCTTTCAAAGTTGGTTAAGGTTAGAGTTTGTCTTAGAGCATGGCGATAGAATGCCAGGTAGTTTGCAGGCTGTTCGACGCGGAAATGGACAAAGACACAGCTCTTCACAGTACTTGTTGGCTAACAACAAGCTATATATGGATGCAGTGTGGACAACTGGACATGCATGGACAATGGACATCAACACAGTCTGGACAGTGGAGTGGATATACTTTATCAAGCCCTTCTGCCTGCTGGACCACTGTGCGTTTCAACTTAACAAGGTATAGTTGCGATATCTCTCTCTCTCTCGCTCTCTCTCTCTCTCTTTCTCTCGCTCTCTCTCTCTCTCTCGCTCTCTCGCTCTCTCGCTCTCTCGCTCGCTCTCTCTCTCTCTCTCTCTCTCTCTCTCTCTCTCTCTCTCTCTCTCTCTCTCTCTCTCTCTCTCTCTCTCACTCTCTCTCTGATTGTGTAGGGCATATTGGAAGCGTGGCTGCATTTGACTGACTGTGATCATATTGATTGATGGCAATGGTGATAGCTAATTAAATATTAAATAATGCGTGGTACATGTTTGCAAAATGTTTGGTATAGCGCCCCCCATGGAGAAGAATGTACGGGCCGCCACTGCGCTGTGGGCGTGTTTTGTTTACTATACTCTTGACTGTCATGGCGGCGCTCACTACTCGCGTTTTTACACATGGATATTCTCACTATTTCTCTTTTGTCAAGCACAAAGAAAAGAAAGTTTTAGTTAAATGTAATTTGTGTTTTGGCTCAAAGATCCTATCTACTGCCCATGCTTCAACGAAGCTAGTAGCTGAGTCTAACGTTAACAGGACTCATCCGAAGCCACTCGCCGAGCAAGACCTTAAAGTGAGGAAGGCGCTTGCGTGGAGGGCTCTGAACGGCATGACCAGTGTGTGGAAATCCAACCTCCCCTGTCAAATCAAGCTCAACTTCTTTCATGCAACAGTTGAGTCTGTCCTTTTGTATGGCAGTGAATGCTGGACCTTGAAGCCCACCCTGCAGAAGTCCTTGGATGGGTGCTACACCAGAATGATGCGCGTGGTGCTCAACATCAACAGGGATGAGCATGTCACTAATGCAATCTTGTATGGGGGGGTGCTAAAGGTGAGCGATAAAGTGGCAGTCAGGAGAATGAGGCTGGCAGGTCACTGCCAGAGACACCATGAGATGCCAACCAGCAAACTTGTGCTGTGGGAACCAACACACGGGCATCGATCACGAGGACGTCCCACATTAACCTACGTGGACGTACTCAGGAGAGATGCGGGAACAGAAAGCACCGGCGAGCTAGCCAGATGCATGGAGGATCGGGATGACTGGAAGCACCGATGGAGGGCCCGTCCGAGGACGACCTAGATAGATAGGGATCTAGTTAGCATCACCAGGCGGCACACGGCAAATGGGACGGAACACTTTTTCCAACTACTTGGAGAGAGAATATACAAAATGGAAATGAGCTAAAGAAAATGTTTGAGGGGCTGGACTAACGTTACATCTCGACCATCGCAGACTTTGGTGAGTTCAGTGATGTGAATGCAAATGAATGGAAACTGTCAAGTTGATCAACCGATTTTGACTGTAAGAATCTGCAAGGAAATCTCATCAATACTAATCAAACAATATAGTCCTTTCATGCACAATTGATATCCTAACTATTCTAACGTTGCAATGCACGATTGATATCTTAAACAACGTTGCAAGACAGTTATAATGAAACGCTCCGACATCAAGGCTGTTCCTTCAACCTAAGTGGCGATACAATTAGGCACGGCGCATTTCTTATTACGTCGGGACTCTGGACAACATTTGTGTTTGTGTCAGCTTTGTGTTTGTATAGACCACATTGCTTAGCAGAGATCAGTGATGTGAATGCAAATTAATGGAAACTGTTGATCAACAGATTTTGACTAAGTATCTGTAAGGGCAGTTGTGTATGTGTATGTGGGTACACATACTATACCTAAATGTAAAAAAAATTCTTTGACACAATAAAGTATAAAAAAAATCTGTAAGGGCATTAACTCATTCAGCGTCAATGACGAGAAAAGTCGGGTTTTAATCGTTATTTCTTTTATTCTCTATATCCATTAATAATTCATCCATCCAACCTGATGCTATCATTGGGAATGGCTCTGAGATTGCAAACGGCCAATACCACCGCCTAACGCCTTGCGGCCGGTATTGCACATCATTGGAATCCCTCTGACTTGGGCTGTGCATCGATCTAAGAAGTCCGGTCTGGGTTTTCCTTCTTGGGCATGACTAACGTTATAACACACGGATTGGGGACACTGGACCACCGTGGATTCATGTGTTTTGGTGGATAAACGTTGGACAGACAACCGCAATCAATATTTGGAATGGCGATCAGGAATTGGATTATTCTTTTTGCAGTACATCAGAGACTAGGTAACGACTATATGTTACCAATCTTGCATTGATCCGATGATTTTTTCGCCACCATCGCAGCGTGTCTGTAATGTACTGTGTAATATAAGCCGCTGTTGGCGCTCGAGGCATATAACCCCCCCCCCCCCCCCCCCACCCTTTTGTGCGTGCATGATGAAACATAATACCGATAATCTAGCGTTTATTTCAGAATGATTCATAAATCAGGCGACAAATGGCACGATTTCTAAGGAAATGCATTGAAGCGCCATTTGCTGGAGTTTCTTGGGATTAGACAGGATCACTCTAAAACTATACTCATATTCACCACGGTATAAAACAGAGATGTATGAAATAATTATCTGTTTTTTGCATGTTGACCGGAAGAAACTCACTGACAATCGACGTGTTTATTAGATCCATAGCTATAATATATTTTTTTTATCTACTTTTTTCTCCCATTTTCTATTTTTCTCCCATCCCAATTTCGTATTGTCCAATTCTACCCTCCCCTGTCTCGAACGCTGTTAGGCCATGCCTCCCACAGGTCGGCTGCAATGTGGACCAAGCCTTGCATCACGTGTCCCCTCCGGGACACGAGGAGGCAGCTGTCGCATCTTTTCACCTGTACAGCGCGATCTCTCAGCGGCGAGGGTCTGCATGGGAGGGACACGCCGCCCTCGTTGCTTCCTGATTCTGCTGCGCAGGCGCACCAAACGACCTGTAGGAGTCGCTATCCACAACGTCCGATCCCCACCCACCAGCTTCCCACCCCTAACACTGCCAATTGTATTAGTATGAACGACCAGCCAAGCTGGTAGCAATGCAGAGAGCTGGGCTCGAACCCAGCATCTCCTGCATTAGTGGCGAGCGCCTTGCCCACTGCGCCACTTAGCCGCCCATAGCTATAATATTTAATATAGTTTTTAGCCCTGCAAACACCGCCATGTATCCCTATTCTTTAAAGCGCTGGCCTTCTTACCACACGGTAAACAGCGACCTCTAGGCGCTGATTGAGTTAATGGGAGCAATCTTTTTTTTTATTATTTTAAAGTATTTAAATAGTTACTTTTCACAGTAACGCATTACTTTTGGTTGTAAGTAACTATTAAAGTAACTGAGTTACTTTTGAAATGAAGTAACTAGTAAAGTAACTGAGTTACTATTTTTCAGTAACTAGCACAACACTGCTGCCTGGCTACTCTCTTTCTCTCTCTCTCATTACCAGGTATGGAGTTCAGGTGTGCTGCTGTCAGCGGAGGTATGTGGGCCGATTACGTCACCTATAACCCTGCCTCAGATGTCATGATGCTGCCACATCGTAACTTTGTGCTTTCCCAGCCAGGTGTGTTTAGTGTGCGCTCGTGAAATAATGTAGTCCATTGATCTTTGACCGTGCCTAACCCTTTGTTGTCCTCCTTTCCCCGCAGTCCGATACCTGGCTCTTCACCCTGATCTCGTGCTTGGATAATGTGTTCTGACCTACACCTGCCTGACTATTCTCCTTGCCTTTTCCCGGAACGTATGAGGACCTGACACCCTTGTATGACCCCTTGCCTGTTGGACTTGGTTTGAAATAAATAAATTAAACTGAAACTGACTGCCTTGCCTCTGCCTACTCCCCCTTATTACCTGAGTACCCATTATATTATTGACCCCAGCCCGTCTGACTATCCTGCCCCACACACGCTCCCTGGACTGTACGAGATTCCCCCTGTGTCACTCGATTCCTGCCCGGATACCTGACTACCCTTTTCTAATGATATATACCCATGCTTGGTTTTAACGAGACCTCATCTCTTGAGCCTTTCTCTTGTCTGCATATTGGGTTCAATACGGCTAGCCGTGACATTGACCATAAATAACTTAATTTAACTTAAAGGTCCCCTATCTTATAAATGGCATTTCCCAGTGGTTTGCATTGTTTTCTATCAATGTGGGGTTTACCAACACTGACTAGATGTGAAATCCCTACCCAGCTGAGACAACCCCCCCCCCCCCCCCACTGAAACGAGCCATTCTGATTTGACTTGCACGCCAACAATCAACTGTGATACGTTTATATGAGCAGCGAGTGGAAATAATGCGGAAGCGGTTTCGACAGAAGAGACCTTCAGCTATTCCACTCTCAGCACTTCCTACTGCACTTCCTGTAAAATTGCCCAAAAAGTGATTTTATTTACTTTCCATGGGACCTTTAACTTAACTTAACTTAACTATATGTTGAAGAACAAACAGCATAAGAACTTTACAGCGCAATTCAATGAATCATCATTGCACTGCAGTTCAGAAGCAAGGTCAGATGCACTAGGGAGGTATGCAAGTTAATGACCATTAATATTAAAGGTGCATTATGTAAACACAACCAAACTTAATTATAATTGAGTAAAATAATTCCATGGCATATTTTCATGGTAAAAGTCGTGGAGCTCCACATTTGTCCTTAATAATACCATGGTGAAATTACGCAATATCACACTCAAGATACGCTTTATCCAAAGTGACATACAGGTTATGAACAACAAGTCACCAGGAGGGGTACATCTCTGGCAGCTAAAGGTCAGTGGCAATGTTCGTCAAATAGTATAGAGCTTGAGTGTTACACTCTGACTCCATAGTAGTATAGACATATTAGTAAGATAGGTAGTAGTGTAAGAATAGTAGCATATGTAACGGAGGTACCGCAGTCTATCCACAGTCACGAGGTACAGTAAGTGAAGTGGCTGTGGACGTTAAGCGGTACTGCAAGTAAACTCACTCCCCAGAGGCATCCAGACCAAGTTTCAAGTTTCTTTAATAGTTGTCATACAGAAGTACAGAATACTTTCATACAAAATGCTTCTTACTGTTACGCTCCAGAGACTGTGCTAGACAAGATAGTATCAAATAACATAGTATAGCATGTAAATTAGAAGTAGAAAATGAGGTCACAGTGTTCAGTATAGACATATGTACAATGTTCGATGCATAATAGACGTAACTGAGTTACCATATAATATACAATACTATGCAGTGTACTAATGTACAATACTATATAGTGCAAAGCAGAAATGGGATGAGGTACAATTTAGGTACAATTTACAGTAAGGTGTATGAGTTGTAGTGCAATCCTTCATCAATAAATATAAGGTGTGGGGAGTGGGTGCTACAGTGTGTTTGTTTAAAGTGAGTGTGTGCTATAAAGTGTGGGGAGTGGGTGCTACAGTGTGTTTGTTTAAAGTGAGTGTGTGCGTGTGGATGTGTGTGCTATGTGCGTTTGATGGTTGTTGTGTAGTGTTCATTGTTCGTTGAGCAGCCTGATGGCCTGGGGATAGAAGCTTCTTCTGAGTCTTTCTGTGCTCGCCTTGAGACTCCGGTATCGCTTGCCTGACCGCAGCAGTTCAAAGAGGCAGTTGTTGGGGTGACTGGAGTCTTTAATGATTCTCTTAGCCTTGCCCCTGCACCGCTTGTTGTAAATGTTCTGGAGGGTGGGGAGCCCCCCTCCAATTGTGCTGAACGTGTCACTCTTTGTAGTCTGCTTCGGTCTTGTGCAGTGCTATTCCCAAACCAGGAGGTGATGTTGCCAGTCAGGATGCTCTCTATTGTACATGAGTAGACGTTCTTAAGGATCTTCTGACTGACTTGGAACTTCCTTAGGCGCCTGAGGAAGTAGAGGCGTTGTCGTGCCTTCTTCACAACACTGTCAATGTGTGTGGTCCATGTCAAGTCCTCGGATATGTAGGCTCCGAGGTACTTAAAGCTGTTCACTCTCTCAACCGGTGCCCCGTCGATGCTGAGGGGGCTGTAGTCCTTGACCCCCGACCTCCTGAAGTCCACAATCATCTCCTTTGTTTTGCTGACATTCAGGGAGAGGCTGTTTTCCTGGCACCATCCCGCCAGGACCTTGACCTCTTCCAGGTAGGCCCTCTCGTCGTTGGCAGAGATCAGGCCCACCACCACTGTGTCGTCAGCAAATTTGATGATTGTGTTGCTACTCCGCTGAGCCACACAGTCGTGTGTGTACAGGGAGTAGAGGAGGGGACTCAGAACACAGCCCTGGGGGGCCCCTATGTTGAGGGTGATGGATGAGGAGGTGCAGTTGCCTGCTCTCACCACCTGGGGTCTGCCCGTCAGGAAGTCCAAGACCCACTGGCAGAGGTCATAGTTCAAGCCCAGGTCCCTGAGCTTGGCTATGAGTTTGGAGGGGACTATGGTATTGAATGCCGAGCTGTAGTCGATGAATAGCATTCTCACATAGTTCCCCTTCCTCTTGTCCAGGTGTGATGCTGCTGTGTGCAGCACATGGGCTATGGTGTCCTCCGTGGATCTGTTGGGGCGGTATGCAAATTGCAGGGGGTCCATGTTGATGGGGAGGGAGGAGTAGATGTAGCCCTTTACTAGCTTCTCAAAGCACTTCATGGCTATGGAGGTGAGAGCTACAGGGCGGTAGTCGTTGAGGCAAGCAGGCTTGGATTTTTTGGGTACAGGGATAATAGTGGACTTCTTCAGGCAGGTGGGGATGACAGCCTGTTCTAAGGACAGGTTAAATATGTCAGTGAATACCGGGGCCAGTTGGTCGGCACAGACTTTTAGGACGCGGCCGGGGATGCCGTCCGGTCCTGCTGCCTTCCTGATATTCACTTTTTTAAAGGTCCGCCTCACCTCATGCTCTGTTACCCTGAACACTGAGTCTCCATCAGCAGCAGACCCCCCCCCCCCCATTGCCGTGGCTTGTGGGCTGGTGTTGTTATTACCAGCATCAAACCTCGCATAGAAGGTATTGAGGTCATTTGCTAAGGAGATGTCACTGTTCAGTTTGAGGGAGGTGCCTTTGTAGTCTGTCATCAGCTACAGACCCAGTAGCAAGAAGTGAATTCACCTCTTGGTATTGTGGTCTGTGATGCCGCCCGCAACGCGGGAGATCGGGGTTCAACTCCCACTCAGGGCGATCCCTTAACAGGGGTCGAATCGACAAAACACAACGCAGTTAAGATCACACCGGCTACACTTGGTGCCGTGACCCGGATGCCCTGGGTGGAGTGAGTTTAGGGGGGTGAGTGTAACGGAGGTACCGCAGTCTATCCACAGTCACGAGGTACAGTAAGTGAAGTGGCTGTGGACGTTAAGCTGTACTGCAAGTAAACTCACTCCCCAGAGGCATCCAGACCCAGTAGCAAGAAGTGAATTCACCTCTTGGTATAGTGGTCTGTGATGCCGCCCGCGACGCGGGAGATCGGGGTTCAACTCCCACTCAGAGCGATCCCTTAACAGGGGTTGAATCGACAAAACACAACGCAGTTAAGATCACACCGGCTACACATAGTAGTAGGGTACATAATAATAAAAAGACAGTAAGTAATATATACAGTATATCGTACATTATACTAAGTATCAAACTACTACTTTTTTGTAAGGGTATAAGCTACTTGAATGGTTAGTGTAGGGGCGACAGGGGGGCGACAGGAGGTAGAGTGGTCGCCTGGTAATTGGTTCCCAGTTTCCGGCTCCTCCCGGCAACATGTCGAAGTGTCCTTGAGAAAGACACTTAACCCCTAGCTGCTCCCAATGAGCAGGTTTGAGCCTTGCATGGTTGCCTCCGCCGTCAGTGTGTGAGTGAATGGGTGAATGCATGACACAAGTTGTAAAGTGCTTTGGATAAGATAAAAGTGCTATATAGAAATGCACTCCATTTACCATTTACTGTTGTTGGTGATGCTGTTGTTTACAATACTGCAATTTTGTTTAGAATTATCTTCTAGTTTTACGTTTCATTCCTTTATGAAAAGGTTGGATGGCCTTCTCTGGTTGAAAGACATAACTGGTGGACTTCCGGTTTGAGATGTTCGGGTAGACGGCCATTGTAAAGAGCTCCCGGTCAAAGAACAACGAAAAAGGAAGTTAAAATATCTAAAACTAAATAAAAAGTGACAATTCAATGATATAAGAGAAAAGGAGGAACACGAGAAAAAGAAAAGCGACCCCAGAAGAGATACAAACACCGGAGGAAAGTTATCGACACGAGGAGGTGATGCAGGAAAATCAAGCTAGCATGGCGCAAGGCGACAGAGCAGAGGTGCCCACTTGGGTAGAGGAGCTACAAGCTAGCATACAGACTAGCATCCAAGCTAACACGCAGAACATCCAGAACAATATCTACAGACTCAGGGAAGAATTAAAGATGGGTCAGGACGAGCTCAGCGAAGAAATAAATAAGAGACTCGAGACAATTGATGGAAAACTACAGGAACAAGAGAAAGACATAAGGATGTTAGAAGAAAGGACAGCTGAAACGGAGGAATGGAATACAGAAATACAAGGAATTCTAATGGCGACGCTTGAAAAACAAAACATGCTAACGGACTTGGAGGGGAGGTCAAGGAGAAATAATATACGAATATGGGGACTGAGAGAAGGGATAGAAGGAGACTCGATGACCAAATATGTAGACAACCTAATTAGAAAAAAAATTGAAATGTCAGACCTCGACAAGATAGAGATTCAAAGGGCGCACAGCACCGAAGCCACAGATAAACAGACCACGGAGAGCAGTTATAGTTAATTTCTTGAAACTCGAAGTCAAAGAAAACATTCTCAGAGCAGCCTGGCAGACGAAGATGGAGGTGGAGGGACAGAGGATAACCTTCAACCACGACTATTCAACAGAGGTGGCTGTAAAACGTCTGAGCTATGTTGAGATAAAAAATACTTTGAAAGACAAAGGAATCCGATTTCAATCACCAATGACCACGCTGATGGTCCATTGGACAGAAGGCATCAAGGTGTACAACGACGTGCGGGAAGCGACGAGGGACATGAACCGGAGAGGATGGAGGGTGCCGGGAGGAGAAGGAGAGAGACCGACGCTGATGCAGAGGTTGGAGAAGGCGTGCAGATGGACCAGGGTCGAGGGACAAGGACGAGGAGAGGAGGACGGGAAGGTGAAGGAGATCTGAACCGATTCAAAGCGGATCAACTGAGAAGAACGACGAAAAGACACAGGGAAGGGGAGCAGAGAGGAGACGAGAGGGGACACGGTGATCCAAGGAAGGATAAGTACAATACACATTGGACTGGTATACAAGTGACACACACAATACAAGTAAATGTAAACATGAAAATGACTTATGCAATGAGAAGATGGTAAATTACATATGAGATAATTATACCAAAAGTTATAAAAAAGGACATGGAGATTCAAGAGATATATTGGGACAGACATGAAAGAACCACAGGATTACACGTGGCACATAATACAAATAGACGGGTAACTAATGCAGAGCTTTTGACCGGAAGCTCGGAGGTCGCACACAGAACAAGTTGGACATGTATAGTGCGCATCTTTTAGCCACTAGGGGGAGCGCTCTCACTAGGAGAGCCACTACTCCCCACCCGCCACCGGGGGAAAGAGGGATACAACTGAGACCCTCTGCTACCATGGAAGTACCAAATGTCAATGTTGATGTTAATGTTTATTATGGTTATATGTATGTAAATCAGACAGGGATAGCAGTGGCTACAACCACAAATATTATTTTATGTGGCATGGGTAGAACGGGAGAACATTTGGAAAATAAATATGACACAAGTTAAGGGTATCAAAATGATGTTGTTGAATGTTAATGGTATGAATAGTCCGATCAGAAGGAGTTATGACGAAACTTAAGAAATAAGAGGCGCAAGTTATCTTCTTACAAGAAACATCTAATATCACAAGAACATGAAAAACTGAAGAGATTCGGGTATGAGAATTTGTTTTATAGTTCTTTTAAACATAACCTTAGAAGAGGAGTAGCTAATTAAGAACACAGTGAAGTTTGAAATGATCAAGGAAATAAGCGATAAAGAGGGGAGGTATGTAATCGTCAAGTGGAAAATGGAAGGTCAAATGGTAACACTAGTGAATGTGTATGCTCCACCAGAAAGTGAGAAATATCTATTTGAAACCATCTTTGATATCATAGCGATGGAAGGGGAAGGGGTCCTAATCTGTACAGGTGATTTTAATGTTGTGAGGATTGGTCCGTTGCCGCCACACGCTTCAAAGGGTCAAGTACCAATTACCGTCACGCACCTGATGTGTGTTGTAATCAGCTCACCTGAGCCCTTCATATACTCTGGGGTTTCTATCATTCTTTGTCGGGTCATTTTGGATTACCTCTGGATGCTGTTTGGTCCCCCCGTGTTGTACCTCGTCTGTTTTTCTTCAGGACGTCTATGGAAGTCGCCGCTGTTGCTTTTCTCTGTCATCCGTTGGAGCTGTGCCTCGTTGCCCGCTTTGCGCATTTGCGCCTTGGTGAGTTTTTGGAACGAACCTTTTGGATTCTGTTTTCTGTGTGTTTTGGTAACACTGAAGATTTGCCGTTTTTGTTTTGTACTGGACTCAGCTAAACTTGTGTGTTGGTAACACTGAAGATTAAGTCACGTGTGATTATACTGGACTCAGCTAAGGAGGACTGGACTGCCTTTGTATTCCGTTGGCTGTTTTGTTGACAACTCTCTCTCTCTCTCCATTCCTCCCCGAGTTGGAGCCTTGAGTAGCTGCAGAGCCGCAGAGGCAGTGGCGCAACGCCGCTTCACCCTCTCTACACCGAGACGATCTGCAGAGCCGCAGGCTGCTCCGCCCATAACCATCCCCACTTGTACCTTTTGTTGTTTCATCTATTC
Source organism: Notolepis coatsorum (assembly GCF_963971535.1). Taxonomy (NCBI): domain Eukaryota; kingdom Metazoa; phylum Chordata; class Actinopteri; order Aulopiformes; family Paralepididae; genus Notolepis; species Notolepis coatsorum. The sequence goes on from NC_140169.1 coordinate 119,875,526, forward strand.
CCTGTTACTTTGGAAATAAATACGCCCTGGTTTTTGGCTAACTCTGAACTACCTGTCTGTGCCGTGCTGTTGGGGTTGGTGTCAAACCATAACAAATGTAGTACTGAACTATGACATAGACATGACAAGCACAAAGAAATGGAGGACGAACATTAGCAAATATATGAATATACAAATGGCAGAATTAGGAATCATGGATATATGGAGAGAAATGCACACACTAGATAGAGAATACACACATTATTCGCATCCACACACAACATATTCAAGGATAGACTATTTTCTAATGACAACAGAGGACAGATACAGGGTAGAAGACTGCAGGATAGGGGTAACGGACATATCAGACCATAGCGCAATATATCTGACAGTGAATCTTAAAAGTAGGCGGAGAAATACAGTTTGGAGACTGAACGTAGGACTATTAAATAACAAAGGTTTGGTTAACGAAGTAAAAGGAGACATAATTAGATACAGAGAAGAAAATGATAATGGAGAGGTAGACCCAAACATTTTATGGGACGCACTAAAGGTAGTAATACGTGGAAAATTGATAGCAAAGACGGAATTACTCAAGAAGGCCAGAATAGAGACATACCAGAACATGATAAAGAAACTGAAAGAATTAGAGAAAGAACACCTAAACTCAAAGAACCAAAATACACTTAGAGAGGTAAAGGACGTTAGAGGAAAGATAAACAAAGAACTGCTGACAGAAATAGAGAAGAAAGCTAGGTACATGAAACAGACATACTATGAAGGAGGACCAAGAGCGACCAGACTTTTAGCTAGACGAATCAGGACACAACAAAAACTGAACACAATACACACAATAAGGGACACGAACACAAACAAAATACTACGAGAACCATGCAGCTATAATAGAGAAGACATTTGACGAATACTATAAGAAACTATACACACAACCGATAGCGGCAGAAGAAGAGGAGATAGAGACATCTTTAGAAAAATTTGATCTACCATCGATAGGGAAGGAACAGAACGAAATATTAAACGCAGAGATTACAGAACAGGAAGTGGGGAATGCAATCAGTAAAGCAAAGAGCAGTAAGTCACCGGGTAACAACGGATTCCCCTCTGAATTCTACAAAACATTTAGACAGGAACTGAGCCCCATATTAGAAGCAGCATTCAGACACACGATGAAAAAAGGCACAATGCCACCTTCATGGAAAGAAGCCATAATTACTACAATTCCAAAAGAAGGGAAATATAGAGAACTATGTAGCAGTTTCAGACCAGTGTCCATACTTAATGTAGATTACAAAATGTATACATCAATAATATCCAAAACATTTATGACAGATATTATAGACGAAGACCAGACCGGATTCATTAAAGGAAGACAGACACAGGATAACATAAGGAAGACAGTGCAGGTGGTACAGGAGATACTAAAGGAAGGAGGAAGTGCAGTATTAGTTAGCCTAGATGCAGAAAAAGCATTCGACAGTGTAAGCTGGATATTTCTATATAAAGTATTGGAGAAATTTGGATTAGACAAAAACGCTATGAAAACAATTAGGGCATTATATCAAGAACCAACGGCAAGGATTAAGGTAAATGGTAGTCTGACGGACCGGATTAAACTAGAGAGCTACCAGACAGGGTTGTTGTCTTTCGCCGACGCTCTTCGATGTATTCATCGAACCACTGGCTCAACTAATTAGACAGACCAAAGACATCAAAGGGGTGGAGATAAGGGGAACAGAACATAAATTGGGACTGTTTGCAGACAACGTGATAGTATATGAGACAACCAGACACAAGCTTTCCGATACTGATGGATTTACTGACAGAATATGGATATTACTCAGGGTATAGACTCAACGTGGCGAAGACACAGACTTTAGCACTGAACCATACTCCAACGATAGAGATCAAAGAAAAATACAAAATTAAATGGGACATGGACAGGATCAAGTACCTAGGGGTGAACATTAGAAGAGGGGTGGAGGGGTTATACGAGGCAAACTATACACAGATTAATCAGAAAATCAAGAGAGACCTAGAAAGATGGACAGTAATGCCCCTAGATTTCAGCTCAAGGATCGAAATCAATAAGATGAACATATTACCAAGGTTATTATACTTATTTCAGTCTTTACCTATATTAATACCACAAAAACAATTCAGGGAATGGGATAGACAGATATCAAGATTAATTTGGGGGGGGAGACCAAGGATCAGATATGTGACTCTACAACTACCAAAGGAGAAAGGAGGAATGGCAGTACCCAGTTTAGAAGACTATTACTATGCAGCACAGTTTAGGACAGTAGCATGCTGGTGAATGTGAATTATGAAGCCAAATGGAAAGATATAGAAACCAAAAGAGAGGAATTCAAAGTGCAGGCACTAATAGGAGATATGGAGCTGTTCAGAAGACAGGAACAACTACTAGACCCAATTACCAAATTCACTATAAACATATGGAACACAATAGTAAAGAAATACAAGCTAGAAAAAGAATCCAAGATACTGAGATGGATAACACACGACAACAAATTCAAACCAGGGATAGATGACCATGGGTTCAAAAGATGGGAACGGGGGGGGGGGGGGTAACAGCAATATGTACAATGATAGCAGGAGGGGAGATGCAGACTCTACAAAAATTGAAAGAATGATTCGGACTAGAGAATAGAGACCACTTTAGATATTTACATATTAGAGATTACTATAACAAAGAAATAAAACAAGACAGAGACAAAGAACATAATGGGATAATTAAGATAATGGTAAAATCATATGAAGGAAGGGAGGGGAGGGTTATATCAGCACTATATCAGGCAATAATGGACAGTAAGGAAATTACAACCTTGTATATAAAAGAAAAGTGGGAGAAATAATTAGAAATAGAGATAACAGAGGATGAATGGTATAACACATGTAAGATACAACAATCAACCACAGGATCAAGGATATGGAGGGAGTTTGGGTGGAAAAACATAATTAGATTCTTTATAACACCAGAAATACAGGGCAATTACATGCCAACACAAAAGCCATGTTGCAGAAAATGTGGGCAAGAAGTAGCGAACCACACACACATATTCTGGGAATCTCCGAAAATAAGAAACTACTGGGAGGAGATAGGAGGGATAATAAATGAAATAGTAGGATATGAAATACCCCAGACAGGTCAAGTACTATACCTAGGAAACTTAACACAGAAAGAAATTCAGGGAGAAGACAAGTATCTGATTAAGATACTATTAGTAGCAGCCAAGAAAGCTTTGACTAAACTGTGGTACAGGGTAGAAGCACCGACGAAGGAACAATGGATAGAGATAATAGAGGGGATACAGGAAATGGAGAGAATCACACATATGCTGAGGTTACAAGAGGAGACATTTGAGTCAAAATGGGAAAAGTGGGAGGAATATAGGAAGACAACAAACGACATCGCAGAAGAATGAAAAGGAAACAAGAAAAGAAATTGAAATGTAAATAAACAATGTAAAAATAGAATGGTCCGAAAAACCCATGTCACCCTTTTTTCTTTTCTCATTTTTGTCAATCTTTTATTTGTTTTTAATTTAATTTTTAAATTTTTTTGATATTATGTCTTTTTTTGTATTTTATTTTTTTATTATTTTTTAAACAAACACATAAACAAACATGACAACTGTTATGGTTTGTAACCGACCCCAATCGCACAACACAAGACAGGTATGAGAGTAAGCCAAAACAGGGCAAATATTTATTACACGCGGTCCTCCCGTGGAATACTAGGGAGCGACGACGAGCCTGGGTCCAAGGGGAACGGGATGGGCACACGCCATCCTCCCGTGGAATACTAGGGAGCGACGACGAGCCTCACCCCAGGAACGAGGATCACGAAGAGACGCCTTCCTCCCGTGGAATCGGGAGCGATGACGAGCCGGCTTGACGTCTGGAGTGGGAACACTGGAAAACCTCCCGTAGAGAATTAGAGAGCAAAGACGGTGTCCCACTCCAGGCAAACGGCGACAGGTGGTGATGGCTGGCACGTCATTTCACGCCGGAGACGCGGCAGGTGATGGTAACGTACAGAACGAACACAGAGTCCAGAACACAAAACGACCCGACCAGGACTGGAAGGGAGGTCCAGGTATATAAAGCCCTCTGGGGCGCTAATCATAAACTATGACAGCTGCGTGAAGGTAGTCCAAGGGTGGGGGCTGGTGAAGAGTAGAGGAGAGTAAATCATCGCAAGGGTGGGGGCTGGTGAAGGAGAGTAGACAGGGAAAAGTTCAGGGAACAGGCGAATCCTCACAGTACCTCCCCCTCCACGGGAGCCACCGGGCGACCGAAAAATCAGACAGCGGGGCAGGGGACAAGACAAAGCAACAAACAAAAAAAAAAATGGGCCATGCAAGCAGGGGAAGCTACACCTAAAGTGGGGCTAGCAGAGGGACTGGGTAGCTGCCAGAGCATTGCTAGCTACAGGGCCTATGCTAGCTGTACTGCTACATTAGCATAGAGGCTGCGCTAGCTGCCGGAGCTAGGCTAGCAGACAGGGCTGGACTAGCAAAAGAGAACAAGCTAGCTGGAAGGACAGTCCTAGCTGTGGGGAACAGGGTAGCTAACAGGGGAGCTAACGAGGCTAACAGGGGAGCTAACAGGGGAGTCAACAGGGGAGTCAACAGGGGAACTAACAGGGGAACTAACAGGGGAACTAACAGGGGAACTAGAGGGAGCTAGAGTGGGTTAGAGGGAACTAGAGGGAACTAACAGGGGCTAACTCACATACACTGTCTGTGCTGGCTGGGGTCGTCGACTGGTCGGGTCGTACTGTTATGGTTTGTAACCGACCCCAATCGCACAACACAAGACAGGTATGAGAGTAAGCCAAAACAGGGCAAATATTTATTATAGGACAAAAAGCGGCACAGTCCCTTTAAGGGAAAACACAAAAACACTAGAGTCAAGGAAATCTGGAAAATGCGGCAATGTGCCTTTAAGAGGCGAACAGGCTAAGGGACTAAGGCTAAGGGCCAGGGCTAAGGACCAGGGCTAAGTGTCAGGGCCAGGAACAGGGGCACTGGAGAGGGGGACAGGGACAGAGGCCCGGAGAGGCGGGCTGGAGACAGGGACAGAGAACAGGGTTAAGGCCTTGGACAGGGCGAGGGCCAGAGCTGCTTACAGGGATGAGGACAGGGTTCCGACGGCGGAGGCCTGGCACGGGGACAGGGGCCCGACGGCGGAGGCCTGGCACGGGGATCCTCCTCCTCCTCTTCGGATGCTGCAGACGGGCAGCGCAGAACAAAGGGGGTCCCAGGGGACCGGGATGGGAACACGCCGTCCTCCCGTGGAATACTAGGGAGCGACGACGAGCCTGGGTCCAAGGGGAACGGGTTGGGCACACGCCATCCTCCCGTGGAATACTAGGGAGCGACGACGAGCCTCACCCCAGGAACGAGGATCACGAAGAGACGCCTTCCTCCCGTGGAATCGGGAGCGATGACGAGCCGGCTTGACGTCTGGAGTGGGAACATTGGAAAACCTCCCGTAGAGAATTAGAGAGCGAAGACGGTGTCCCACTCCAGGCAAAGGGCGACAGGTGGTGATGGCTGGCACGTCGTCTCACGCCGGAGACGCGGCAGGTGATGGTAACGTACAGGAACTCCATGAACACAGAGTGGATACAGATACAGAACGAACACAGAGTCCAGAACACAGAACGACCCGACCAGGACTGGAAGGGAGGTCCAGGTATATAAAGCCCTCTGGGGCGCTAATCATAAACTATGACAGCTGCGTGAAGGTAGTCCAAGGGTGGGGGCTGGTGAAGAGTAGAGGAGAGTAAATCATCGCAAGGGTGGGGGCTGGTGAATGAGAGTAGACAGGGAAAAGTTCAGGGAACAGGCGAATCCTCACAGTCAACACACGATTAGATATACAAGCATTGTAAAACAGTGTACATCAGTTAACTCATCGTTTGGATAAATGTCTTATACAAGATATACCCCTAATACCTGCTATCTATTCCCCTACACACATATGCTCTTGCTCGCACCCCCCGCCCTGGACCCCCCCATGGATAATCCGTCCATTATCCTTCGCTCCTAACCAGACACTACCATTAAATGCTAGCTTTTATTCTCTCCACCACTTCTAACCACATTGTCAATTTGGATTCATTGAGACCCAAAATTCTTGCTGTAGATAGTTCTAGATAAATCACATCGAGATATGTAAGAATCCAGACCTTTCGGCACATTGTTTCCGGTTGAAACCATTGTGATGCTATCAGTTTTTTAGCCACTGTAATACCAGATAAAACCAATCTCTTTTGTTGTATAGGTACTGCATATTCAAAAACATCATTCAGCAGTAATATAGAGGGGTGTACAGGTATATTCAGAATTAAGAGATTTGATAATTGCTGGGTCACTTCTTCCCAGAATATCTTAACTGGTGGGCAGTCCCAATACATGTGCATAAATGTCCCCTCTTCCCCATTTGTACATAAGGAGCATTTGGAGTCTTGTTTAAGACCCATTCTGTTCAGTCTTATAGGAGTTAAGTATGTCCTATGAATATAGTTAAGATTGATTTGTTGATGGTCCGGGTTCCTTGATGCAAGTCGAACATTTGCCCAGGCTTCTTGCCAATCAAAATCTTTTTCTAGGTCTGGTATATCCCTCCTCCAAACAGAGTCTAGGTGGAGGGTTTCATACGAAGCCGCTAGTAATTGATGATAAAAATCTGATACAAAACCTCTCGATGTCTCTCTTTCATAGAAAGATTTGTGGTATCTGTGGTGTGCAATTGGTATCCTTAATGGAACACTGTGAGTCTTCAAACATAACAATAATTGTGCGTAAAAAAGATATGTGGAACCGGTGAGATTAAACTTTTTTTCTATTTCATCATAGCTACAAATACCCTGTTTGTTGAAAACATCTCCTAATGTATGTATGCCTTGCTTTTCCCATCTAGGGAATCTTATAGGTCGTTTTCTAATCAGGAGTGCATTGTTATTGAATAAGGGAGTATGATTATGCCATTTATGTGGATTAGAATATTTTTTTTGTGTTTCACGCCATATCCGGATCGCATGTGTAATTATGGGGCCAAATTTCAGTTTGCATTGCTTAATTGATATTTTGGTGTATACTATGTCCTGCAGTCTGGTGCTACTATATTTATATTTATATCTACTATATTTACTTCTAAAGTTCTCCAGGATACTGATGCTTGGGGTTCAAACCAGGTTGTCAGTGGTCTTAAAGTGTATGCCTTAAAATAGTGGAAATAATTTGGGATTGCCATTCCTCCGTCGGCTTTGTTTCTCTGTGCGGTGGATCTTTTTATACGTGGTGGTTTGTTATTCCAAATAAATGTATATGCGGAAGAGTGTAATTTTTTCCAGTAACCATCTGGAGGGGGTAACGGAAGCATTGAGCTGATTAAGTTGATTCTAGGTAAGACATCCATCTTAACTATTGAAACCTGTGCCTGTACTGACAAGTGTTAACAAGTGTCTTCATCATTAACAAGTGTCTTGGGCGTTTTCACACCTGTAGTTCGTTTGCTTTGTTCCGATTCAGGGGGACACAGGGACTATAATGATACAATGTTGCACTTGTCCCTTAGTTCGTTTGTGTTCACACGGCTGTGTTAACAGCGGACCAAAACAAATGCACCCGCGAGCAAACTGTCACTCATTGGTCAGATTTTGGGGTGCCCCCCCCCCCCTAACCCTGAATCTCAGCGTTACATTGAAATCGGGGAGGGGAGAGCGGGGGGAGCAAATGAATGAATGTGGATGAGAGCCGTGATGTAAGTGGTTGCAGATACGGCTGTGGGGGTGCTGGAGACATGATCGAATAGACTTGTATGCGCCAGAATCTCCTGAACACGACGCGAGCCATTCCTAATCGATCAGAACCATCCCCCATGCACATGCGCAGATTGCCCACGGATTGTGATGAACGCACACCCGCCCTGGACTGTTCCATCCGAGGGGGGGAGCTTCGGTGGCCAGTGTCCTTTCAGCCGAACAGGATAATGAAACAATGATCCCACTAAATGACCAGACGCGTCTTATGGCGACATCTACAATGACCTCATTGAGTCTCCAGGTAGACTAATGTTTATATTTCAGTGCAGTGGTCTGTAGCCACTCACACTGGCCACCGAAGCTCCCCCCTGTGATGGAACAGTCCAGGGCGCGTGTGCGTTGCGTCATCATGCAGCGCGTATCGCGTATACAGTATGGCAAGTGAGTTGTGTCGGTTTGTTAAATCGATTGCATTCTCACAGCGTACGAGTCGCGTCGGGTTCGTTTGGAAGTGTGCCGAGACTACCCTCTCTAGGTGGTCTCGGTCCGCTTGTTTTGTTCCGCAACAGAATACGATTGCTGTGTTCATATATGCCCAACTGAACCGAAATAGGGGGTAAACGCTCCAGGTTTCGGAACAACAGCTCCAAACGAGCTAGGTGTGAAAACGCCCAAGACACTTGTTAATGATGAAGACACTTGTTAATGATGAAGACACTTGTTAATGATGAATAGGCTTCACTTTAGATTGGCCCCCACGATAGCATCTGCAAATGATTTTATGAATGTCTTAACAAATCATTTGTTGAACATGACAAATAAATGTAGTATAGTCGTTTTTTCATATCCATTTTTCAAAGCATCTACAAATGTGTTACTACACATTAAACAACATTATTTAATGATGAACAAATCAAGTACAAACAATGTTGATAATGAGTTATAAATAATGTAGAACTAATCTGTAAATGTTATACAAATATAGTTATAAATGGTTTAATAATCATTTATGAATGTATATAAATGGTTTGTTCATGATTAGTTCATTATCCACTAATGTGTTATAAATACTTTGTAAACGGTATACAAATATAGTTATAAATGATTTAAAGGGGAACTATTTTACTATTTCTTTCACTATTTGGGCACTTTTACACAATTCCTGTGAGTCTATGGAACACCTCTGTAATATAAATATTTTTTTTATTCATTGTTTTGTATTTCTAATCAAGTCCTCAAAATAAGCATTTTTCTACCTCAAGATCTCGAGCCGTTTTGAGCCTGGGCTCCAGGTCCAGGTCCAGCCACTGTGTGCAGCTCATCTTGTATCTCAACCTTAACATGCAGCGGTGTCTTTCTGACATCACAAATCATCACATTTTCAAATGACTCAGTTCAGTGAGGGTGAATATTGTGAGAGGAGAATTGGAAGAATGCGCCAATATGAGAATTTTGAGACATAGATCATATTAATATAAGTTCACATAGCTAGGAAACAATGCTAAACACTCAAAAAGGCCATTTATAAGATAGTTCCCCTTTAATAATCATTTATGAATGTATATAAATGGTTTGTTCATGATTAGTTCATTATCTACAAATACCTTATAAATGTATTATAACAGGGTGTTATTATAAAGTGCTACCAAGTATTCTTAGCTATTTCACATAGTTGATTATTGTATATTGGATTATTGTATATATTGTCTTGTGTGTGTGTACTAGTCCAAGTCTCTAGTCCTTTTTCATGATTACTTGTAACGTTATAAGTTATGATGTAAGTAGGGAGACCAGGGCCCTCATTTATCAATGGTGCGTACGCACAGATATGTGCGTAACCCGTGCGTACGATCATTTCTAAGCAAAGTGTGGGACTTATCTATTTGAACTTGTGCTTGACATTGTGCGTATATCTACGCACAGCTCAGACCATGCGTATATGGCGTCCAGCGGTAGAATGAGAAAACTGCAGGCACCATGAGACGGACTTTCATGCATTAGTTTCAACTGTCACTGAAATAAACTAACATGTTCTACTCTCCTTTCTATTTCTCACCCCTTTTTCAACTCTCCATTTCTTACCCCCTCCCTCCGTCCCTCTACCTTAAACCCCAACATTGAGCAACATTCTGATTCATTTGTAGTGACTTATTTTAAAATTCTACTGACATGACATGCTAGAAGGGGTATAATATTTAATCTATGGCACAATGAAATCTAATGAGAGGTATGTGGCTGGTTGAAGTTTTCAACCAGCAGATCTATTCTGGGCTTGGTTTTTGAAAGTGCTATTCTGAGGTCATGCTGCGCATTTAGTCTGTTTCTGTATTTGTTTTTCAGGTATGCTAGAGTAGAAAACCCAGATTCACATAAGTATGTGGTGCCAAACTTAATCAACACATCTACAGCTTTCTAGCCAAGCAGGAGAGCTCTGCCTGCTGGAGATTAGCAATCCGATTCCAACTGTGAGAGGGTGATTGTCTCAAACAGCATCTTACTGCCATTGTTGACCTGCAGTGTGACAAGTGCCTCTAACTCTGTCTGACTTAGACCCAGCTCTAATGGTGGCACAGCTTGGAAGGGATACTTCACCCACTGAAGGTTTTGAGATCCCTGAGTCAGGGAAGTACCGCTTAAAGTTCACCTGTAGGCCAGACATGTGCTCATTTTAATATTTCAGAATTCTGTATTTAGCTTTTTACGACCATTTTACCATCAGAAATAGTGTTTAATAAGTGGGAATGAATAAATGTCCACAATTTAATAAGATACAACAGTCCATTTCATGTTTTTAAGTGCTGCAACTCAGAAATACAGTTACATTTTACACAATATTTTTCAAATAATATTGTGACAAAATAAAAATACACATTTCAAGTGTAAACAATCGATACAGCTAGCTACTTTTATCACAATGCCAGTAGCCTAGCTATATCTATTCTATTGTGATGGAATATAGTATTGCATAATTTATGCACCTTTAGTTTATTTCATTTATAAAGGACAGTGTGTACTGACAATAATTTGCAAATAGATGGGTGCACCAGATTTAGCAAGAAGCTATAATTTCCATCTATAGTTACATATTTAAATCACAATAGTGTCAGTGATTAGCCTCGCCCTCTAGCTGTATCTATTGTGATCACCAGAGATCATCGTTAGAGAGTTGGTGTGTTTTGGGAAGCACATTTTTTTCCTTGTTCCTGACATGGCTTTTGAAGTGATCTTCACACGTGTTTATGCGGGTCCAGTCCATGGTATGTTGGCATAATTAGTAGGGATGTCCGATATTATCATATATTATCACATATTATCGGTAAAAAAAACAAAAAAACTATAATTTTTTTTTCTTTTTTTTTTTTACATTTATTTAACCTTTATTTACCCAGGCAAGCAAGTAAGAACCAATTCTTATTTTATTTATTGTCAAAAGTATGCATGTTGGTTTAATTCAACAACAAGAGATATGTAATGTTAATTTTTACTTTTTTAATGATCATATTTTGCACAGATAATGCTTACATTTAGAAAGCCTTTTGAATGCATCCAGTGAAATTATTAGTTACCTGAAATTATTCCGTTTTTTTGGGGGGAAACCCTGCATATATCGGTATCGGTTGATATCGGTATCGGAAAATTAAGAGTTGGACAATATCGGAATATCGGTATTAGTAAAAAAGCCAATATCGAGCATCCCTAATAATTAGCAAAACACCTTATCGACTGAAGCATAAAAGTCATTAGGATACTGCTCTGCTCTGAATTTAGGGCTTAGTGCGGAATTTCTTCCGACGTTAACGTTAACGACGCACCGAAGCAGCCAGACGCTTCGACATTTCTCCGTGTTGTGTGTAACACGCTGTAGCGTCCCCGGTCATGTTCACGTTGCACCAAACATTCCATATTCTCCCTAACATGGAATTGCAGCCCAGATTAGGGCAAATTCTGCAATATTCCACGTTTTACAGTTGATTCCATTTTTATTTGTCAATTCCGCAATTCCGTGAACGCGGATTTCATATGGCTCTAGCAGTTGTTATGCATTTTACTACTGTCAATTGGTGACCCAATAAAAACGGGACCCTAAGTTTGGGAAACGCTGCTCTAAAGGACCCAGAGTCTGTGACTGGTCACATATGTTTTTTTTTTTTTTTTTTTTTGGTCTTTTTCCCCCTCCATTTTCCTCCGATTTTCTCCCATCCCAATGTTAGTCGTATGCCAATTCCCAGTCCCTTCCTGATCGCTGCGCACTTACCCCCCACAGTCAGATCATCTGGGAGAGTGGAGGCTACCACGTGCTTCCTCCGACACACGTCCAGCCAATCACCGCTTCTTTTCACCTGGCAGCGCGGATTCTCATTGAGAGGGCGTAGCGTGTGGGAGGACCACACTATCCCCCTCACGTCCAATCCGCGCTTAGCAGGCGCCCCGACCGAACTGTAGGAGTCGCTGTTTACAACGACCCGGACCCACCCCGCCAGCTTCTCCCACCCTCTGATACAGCCAATTGTATCAGTGCAGACGGCCAGCCAAGCTGGTGACAACCCCGGAGGTCACATATGTTTTGTAAATAAATTGCAGACTATACTAAATGTAACTATAAAGACGACTACAGTCATGTCCTAGGCTTATAACGGCTGTCCTTCGTGACATATAGACAGGTTTCTATTTGACCAACATCGTTAAGTGCACAACATGCAACCAAAGGGTTAATAACCATCCGCATCCAATGCAGGATTGTAATCAGTAATGCATGAGAAGCATTACTGGTTATGCACACATCTCTTGACATTAGCAGAATAACCCGTTCACACCCTTGTTTGGTTCAGATCACAGTGAGACGGGAGGAGAACATGTGTGCGCTGTTGGCATCTGCTCTCATTGATTAAGACAGACGCTGGACCTCGTGTTGAGAAACACGCCCAAAAAGAGACGCTGAATGGAAGACTGTAGATAAATTGTGTTTTCCTGAGACAACCCGACAGTGAATTGATTGTCAGGTCGGCATTTATATTCCCACCCGCTGTAACAAATTGTCTGCCACAGACTCGTATTGATGCCCTTCAGCGAAAGGATGAGAGTGAGAGAGAGAGAGAGAGAGAGAGAGAGAGAGAGAGAGAGAGAGAGAGAGAGAGAGAGAGAGAGCAGAGATTCAGTCTGTGAACCCAGTGGGGAATTTGTATTGACTTCAGCACCGTGAAAATGTAAACCGTTTAAAGGATTTTTCTTTCTTTCTTTTTTTAACCAATGCAACAAACACACAATGTCCCCCATTTATCAGACAACGGCCCAATAAGCCCTTTGCCCCCACATTACAGATTTCCTACTGTGAGAGCAAATGGGAAAACTCAACCCTTTGTTTCTGCCCTCCCTGAGCCTACAAATCTTTCTATGATTACTGGATGTGTGTGGGGGCCGAGGATGTTGGTATTCCCCTTTGCCCGGCGCAGCGAGTCACATTCGGCTGAGCATGGAAAGAGCACAGGACATACGGTGCTAGCAAGGGTCCGGGGGAAGAAAGATTAGAGAGAGAGAGAGAGAGAGAGAGAGAGAGAGAGAGAGAGAGAGAGAGAGAGAGAGAGGAGAGAGAGAGAGAGAGAGAGAGAGCGAGAGAGAGAGAGAGAGAGAGAGAGCGAGAGAGAGAGAGAGAGAGAGAGAGAGAGAGAGAGAGAGAGAGAGAGAGAGAGAGAGAGAGAGGAGAGAGATAGGGAGGATAAAGAGAGAGTGAGAGAAGGAGGAGAGAGAGAGGGAGAGCAGTTTAGCAAAACAAATAATGTACTTACAAAACGTAGAATGTACCACTCTGCCTTAAATCTGACCCCACCCCCCTCTCATGTGGGGTACCACAGGGATCGGTGCTAGGACCACTCCTTTTTGCCATTTACATGCTTCCCCTAGGCCTCCTCATCAATAAATTCACCGGCATTAAATACCACTGCTACGCAGACGACATACAACTACTCTGCTCTTTTAAGCCCGACAATTTGGAGAAACTCAGCCTTCTCCAGGAGTGCCTGCTGAGAGCTGGATGGGGAGTAACTTCCTCCAGTTAAATGCAAAAAAAACTGAGGTGCTGATCGTAGCAGCTGAAAAGACTGCAGCTAGATAGCCACTCACTTGGGGTCCCTTAAAGACAACATACATCCCCACCTGAGAAACCTGGGTGTTGTCTTTGACCAGGCCATGAACCTAGACAAACATGTCAAAACACTCACACGCACCTGCTTCTTTCACCTCAGAAACATTGCAAAACTACGCACCATCATATCTCACTCTGAACTAGAACTGTCCGTGCATGCTTTTATTTCCTCTAGGCTTGACTACTGCAACTCACTTTTCACCTGTCTCACCAAATCATCCACAGACAAACTACAAATGGTCCAAAATGCTGCAGCCAGGCTACTCACAAGGTCAAAAATCATGTCACAGATCCCATTCTGGTATCCCTGCACTGGCTCCCAGTACACTATATAATTCACTTCAAAGTCCTCACTTTCACTTTCAGAGCACTCCACGGTCAGGTCCCTATCTACATCACTGAACTCATCCATCCCTACACCAACACCCGCTCACTCAGATCTGCCGATCAGCACCTCCTGGTGGTCCCCAGGTCCAGGCTGAAAACAAGGGGTGATCGAGCCTTCGAGGTGACGGCACCAAGGCTCTGGAATGCTCTCCCCCTGGACCTGCGAACTGCCCCCTCTGAAAACTCTTTTAAAAAACAACTAAAAACACATTTGTTCAGACAGGCCTTTGGTCATACATAGGCACTTTTTCTTGTCCTCACTGTTCCTATAGTTTTGTTTTAATTAGTGACTCATGATTTTATCCAAATTCTTTTATTCTACTTTTTTTATCTGGTTTCACTGTTTTTTTAACTGCTGTCTGTTGTTGTTGTCATTTATTTCTGATTTTATCTTGTTGTGTTTTTTATAGCTGTAGTGTAAAGCACCCTGTGCATTCGTGCTGTGAAGGGTGCTATATAAATAAGAGTCATTCATTCATTCAAGGTTGGGTTCACCTGCTGCTCCCATTGGGTCTCATTCCCGAAAATTTTCCAAAGAGTTATTTTGGAAGACTTATCTTGGAACCGACTGAGACAGAATCAATGACAAGTTCACTCTGAGTCCCGAACGTGCTGGTAATATGTCTTAAGTGGCTGAAACGGTCGCACCTGTGACATGATCTGATATCTGCTTGGCGAATGTGATTCTGTCTTAAACTCAAAAGCGCGTTCCCGTTCAGGTCATTTGCATACAAAACAACGCCTCCAGAGCTCCTTATAAGGCAAAGTAATGACGCAGCTGTGTGGAAATGGATGCGGAATCGCTTTGCGAGTCTTGCGCCGTATACTGTAGCCTACGGCGTAATGAATGAACGCAGTATAGGCTTATTATTCCATTAATGTCTACGGTGTAATGAATGAACGCAGTATAGGCTTATTATTCCATTAATGACTTGTTGCATTAGGATTTAGTAGATACTATATGCTCTGCCCTACGTACAGTATAGGTACAGTCTGTACTTATACTGTACGTAGGGCAGAGGCAGAGCACATATAGTATCTACTAAATCCTAATGAAACAAGTAACTAGAATATATTAAGCCTATACTGTTCATTAGAAACGTAGGCCATACTGGCGCACACAATACTTGCTATTTCCATGCGATTAGCTTTAGTTCTTATTTATTTATTTATCCACTGTCATTTCAGTGTTGGTGTATAGGCTATATAGTGTATTTCAATATAAGTTTAATTGATTAATGATATATTCGAGAGGAATGCAGGTTTATAGCTATATCAACCCACTCCAATGTACAGTAAATGACCAAGTATGGTTTTGTCAATATTCCAATGTACAGTTTTGCTTGTACAGTGTCCCCCACCCACCCCTCCTACCCAACCTCCTCCAACAGTTTCTATGTCAAATGTATATACTTTCTTTTCTGGACTCTTTTTGTATCACAAACAGTACTGTATTTTCAAATCTGGTATGTCATAAGCAGGGGTGTAAAGTACTTGAGTAATTGTACTTTGTTACAATACTTAAGTACTGTTTTGGGGGATTTGTACTTTACTCAAGTATTATTAGGTTTGTATACTTTGTACTTTTACTCAATTACATTTCAGAGAAAAAAAACATACTTTTTACTCCTTACATTTAAAATGCAGACCTACAATGTACAAAGTACAAATGAAATCTCACATTGATTGATTGATTGATTGATTGATTGATTGATTGATTGATTGATTGATTGATTGATTGATTGATTGATTGATTGAAAACTTTATTAACAGATTGCAGAATGGGTATACAGTACAGTACAGCTCAATACATACAATTGTTAAGGGGATGCAGACCAGAGAAAGACTTTCGTCTTGTTTACATCAGGGTCCCCCATTTTCAATTCATCATACCACACAGGTCCAACCATTTTAATTAGTATATTTGAATTGTTTATCTGGCCGAACTAACATTAACGTTATTAATCCTGCGACCGCAGGTAAACAGCCAATCAAATCCCCATCAATGGAAAATGAACCCGCCCATACCCATGCTGATTGGTCCTTGTGCAACACTAGAAAGCGGGGATCTTTGATTAAACACCTGCTATCAGAAGAATAGACAGTCATTATGCTGTGGTTAATATTGTGATATTATTCAGGTTGTGATGTGAATGTTGTCCATGTTAGTTTACCTTCAATGGAGAAGTGCATTAAAAAAAATGTATGCAAAAAAAAAGTATCCTCTGTTCTTACATTTCAGCATTGTCTATCGCAGAACACATTCCATTGTGGGCAGAGTGTATGCTTGGTTTCATTCCAGCCTTGCCTAAACACCAGCTGATGATTTCACTAATTGGCTCACCTCTTCAACTAACTCACCTGGTGCAATGTATAGTTAAAATGTAAACTTGGCCCACGATGGAATGAGTTAGACCCCTGGTCTATCCCTTAAAAAAATATAAAAATGTATTACTTTTACTTTTTAGTACTTAAGTACATTTAAAAGTAGGACTTTTTTACTTTTACTCAAGTATGTTTTTAGCCAGATACTTTGACTTTTACTTGAGTCAGATTTTGAGACAATACCCATACTTTCACTTAAGTATAATTTCTGGGTACTTTTTACACCCCTGCGTATAGATGTAGAAGTACTGTCTATCTGTATGTTGTGTGTGTCATATATGTTATGATGAATTGAAAATGGGGGACCCTGATGTAAACAAGACGAAAGTCTTTCTCTGGTCTGCATCCCCTTAACAATTGTATGTAATTGAGCTGTACTGTACTGTACCCATTCTGCAATCAGTTAATAATGTTTTCAACCAATCAATCAATCAAACAAAGGTCTGTCCCATTGTATACCAATCAATGGGATACATTGCATGTTGACCTGCATTCTTTCAAATGTATATAATTAATCATTAAAACAGATGTGTAACAAATAAGAAATACAAATTCCACAGAAGGCATTAAATAATTATTATTTTCAATCATTTCACAATAATTGCATATTGTGTTTGAATATTTGAGTAATTAAAGTAATTATACATTAGTCCAAAATAGCTGGTTCAGATATGGTTAAGCAGCTGCCCTGTGATCAGATGAATCCATATTATTTATTTTTCCGACATCAAATGCGTAATTTCTTATCGTACAAATATTGTCATATTTATTTTAATTATGATTAAGTCATTAATTCCAAGGAGGCCTGTAGCGTTAACATGAAGGAATCACTATGAGAACACTGTCTGTCAAGTTAATACAATTTTCAATTAGTCAATCAATCATAAGTGTGCTCCTCAGCACTTTTAAATCTGCTCTCAGCCACGCTCAAATCTGATCTCAGGAAAATTTGGGGACTCGCGCTACTAGCCCTAATATGTCTTAAATGGGCAGAAATCTGCCTAAGAGGAAATTTTTTGTCGTAAATTCGTTCGGGAATGAGACCCACTAGTACCACAGTTGCCTTTTCCAGTCTTTTGCCATTCATTCTCCCTGGAGGTGCTAAATTCCTGGATGAAACAGTAGGACATTATCACTATCAGGCTGCTAAACGAACAATAATCGCTAAACGAACAATAATCACTATGCAACAACCATCAAATGCACACAGCACACACACCCACACGCACACACTCACTCAAACAAACAACACACTGCAGCACCCACTCTCCACACTTTAGATCACACAAACACACTTACACTTTATATTTATTGATAAAGGATTTGCACTACAACTCGTACACCTACTGTGAATTGTACCTAAACTGCACCTCGTCCATTTATGCCTTGCACTATATAGTATTGTATATTAGTACACTGCACAGTATTGTATATTGTATGGTAACTACGTCTACGAACATTGTACATATGTCTAAACTGAACACTGTGACCTCTTTTTTTACTTCTAATTTTTACTATGTTTTTATTTCATACTTATCTTGTCATGCACAGTCTCTGGAGCGCAACAGTAAGAAGCATTTTGTACAAAAGTATTCTGTACTTCTGTATGACAACTATTAAAGAAACTTGAAACTTGAACTTGAAACTAACGCAGACTGAACTGATGCAGAAATAAGATCATTTCAAAGCTGAATTGCACTGGCACCATTTCCTCAACGGGTAACTATGTAAAAGGTCAATGGCCAAGGGGATAACTTGACATTTAAACTCAGGATAGCATAATCGAGGGACAAAATTCACACCTATGTAATGCATCACCTCATTGCCTTCACATGACATAATGCACACTCCTACAGTATACAGAGCTGTCTCTAGGCCTGTACATCACCACAGCCTGCTAAACAGCTCTGCCCAATAGAGACAAAATCTGTACTGAATCCAGACATCTGTGACCAAATTAGTTTGAAAGAAAATGTGGCAATAAATTGGAATTGTGTTTAAACCCAAAATGACGCTTGTCTGAACATTTATGAGTTATGCAGTGATGTAGTTATCAGAAAAGTGAACAGACTCTTTAAGGAAACCATACCTTTATGGCTGTGTTCATTTCCATGGACACAGTGAATAAACAAGGCTGCACAGACGCTGTGAAATTAAACCTAAACTTAAAAACAATATATGTATACTAGGCTGCTAGTGTCAAGTGCATGAGTTACTTCTTTTTTAATGTGTAATATTTCCCCTCCAACGTCTTCAATGTAACTTTTTGAATAAACATTATTGTATTGCAGTGAATTAGTTGCCGTTTTAAGGAACATTCAATGAATTACCCTGTGTGTGTGTGTGTGTGTGTGTGTGTGTGTGTGTGTGTGTGTGTTTATAGGTACTTGCGAGGACATACTATGCTCGGCCAACCTTCATTGTGAGGACAAATCCACTTGCGAGGACTTTTGCCTGGTCCTCAGAAATAATATACTTTAGATTACTTTAAAATGATCTTTAAGTCCCTAATATACATTTTTTAGACTAGGTCCTCACACTGGTATAATTGTTGATTTCACCCGACTCTACAGCATTCCTACAGGACACACTCGAGTACTGCAGGGGGAAATATGCGTTTGGCGCAGATGTGTGTGAGGACCTTTGGAGACTATTTTTGATTGGTTGGTCTGAGAGGGGATTGTTTTGATTGGCTGCTCGTGACCTGTCACTCATCTGCTAGCTACGTGACCTCACGTGGTCTGAGAGGGGATTTTTTTATTGGCTGCTCATGACCCAACGTGCATTCTGGGGCTACGTGACCTCACGTGGTCTGAGAGGGGATTTTTTTATTGGCTGCTCATGACCTAACATGCATTCTGGGTAGTGTAGTACAGTACTAGCATATACTAATTTTACTATTATACAACGAGGGCGCCTAATAGCACTGCTATTTTATGCAATGACACTATTGCATAGATTATGCAAAGTAATGTTTGGCTGAACATCATAATCAAAATTGTAAAGGAGAATGAACGCTAGCTAGCAGGCTAGCAAGCTAAAACGCTAGCTAGCAGGCTAGCAGCAGCTGGGCAATCCAAAAGGAGAATGAATGAATGAAAACTTTATTAACAGATTTCAGAATGGGTACAATACAGTACGGCTCAATACACACAATTGTTAATGGGATGCAGACCAGAGAAAGACATTTGTCTTGTTTACAATAGTCATAATTAACAGTTTGTTATTCATTTAGATAATTATAAGATAAGATATTCCTTTATTGATCCCCTTGAGGAAATTCAGGCATCATAGCAGCATGGGGGAAGGGGGAGTTTGGTTGATTGATTGAACATTTTATTAACAGATTGCAGAATGGGTACAATACAGTACAGCTCAATACACACAATTGTTAAGGGGATGCAGACCAGAGAAAGACTTTCGTCTTGTTTACATCAGGGTCCCCCATTTTCAATTCATCAAAACATAACATGTTTTAGGACCATTGCTATTTTTATTGTACATAAATGATATGAGAGAAGCATGTTCTTGTAATTTATTCTTATTTGCAGATGATTCAGCTTTGCTCATCTCCCATAAGGATCTCAGTACACTCCAAAGAATGCTAGGAGAGGAACTCTCTAAGGTTAGGAATTCAGGGCGTCAGGAATCCAGGGCTTCACCACAGTCCAGTTAGCAGCATGTGGGCCTAACTCAGGGCTTCACCACAGTCCAGTTAGCAGCATGTGGGTCTAACTCAGGGCTTCACCACAGTCCAGTTAGCATGTGGGCCTAACTCAGGGCTTCACCACAGTCCAGTTAGCAGCATGTGGGCCTAACTCAGGGCTTCACCACAGTCCAGTTAGCAGCATGTGGGTCTAACTCAGGGCTTCACCACAGTCCAGTTAGCATGTGGGCCTAACTCAGGGCTTCACCACAGTCCAGTTAGCATGTGGGCCTAACTCAGGGCTTCACCACAGTTCAGTTAGCATGTGGGCCTAACTCAGGGCTTCACCACAGTCCAGTTAGCAGCATGTGGGTTTAACTCAGGGCTTCACCACAGTCCAGTTAGCATGTGGGCCTAACTCAGGGCTTCATCACAGTCCAGTTAGCAGCATGTGGGCCTAACTCAGGCTTCACCACAGTCCAGTTAGCAGCATGTGGGTCTAACTCAGGGCTTCACCACAGTCCAGTTAGCATGTGGGCCTAACTCAGGGCTTCATCACAGTCCAGTTAGCAGCATGTGGGCCTAACTCAGGCTTCACCACAGTCCAGTTAGCAGCATGTGGGCCTAACTCAGGGCGTCATCACAGTCCAGTTAGCAGCATGTGGGCCTAACCCAGGGCTTCATCACAGTCCAGTTAGCTAGGGTGACCATATTGTGATTTCCAAAAAAGAGGACACTCTTTTGCCCCCAGCCTCAAGATACTTACTCTACTCAACGCTGCCTTATAAATATATTTAAAGTATGCCTCCTCTTTATGGATAGACAATTATTATTTATATTATTTTATATAACTAAATAATATCTCTCTATAACCAAAGTTACTCAACATGCTGTATTATGCCTAAAGTAATATATCTGACACATCTCTAAAAATCAACTTATAACAAAACAATAGCTCTTTTCAAGTCTTACTGGACAAAATAAATAACAAAAAAATATGAATTCATGTTCTAAATAATACATTTACATTTACATTTACATTTAGTCATTTAGCTGACGCTTTTATCCAAAGCGACTTACAAGTTCTGTACGACAAGACAGCAAGAAGGGTACAACTCTATCAGCTGAGTAACAATGTTTATCAAAGTGTTGCGTGTTACAGTGTAGGTTAGTTTATTAGGACAAGTGCATGACAGTAAGATTAGTCAGGGTTAGATTTTTATTTTTATTTTTTTTAATTATCATTTCAGATAATGGTTGAAGAAGTGAGTCTTTAGTCGACGGCGAAAGATTGGACGGGTTTCGGCTGTCCTAACTGGGGTGGGTAGTTCATTCCACCATTGTGGGGCAAGGACTGAGAATAGGCGGTTTCTCTTTGCAGTAAATTGGGTATTATCTCTGCAGTTCATTTGTAATGTACATTCGCTTTGGCATTGTGAGCAGAATCAATGCTGGTCCGATCTGTCCGCTTCCTCCTCTGTTTGTGTGTGAGTGCAGTAGCGCCGCCCACAAAGCACTGAAAGCAGTCTTCTCTGGGAATACGTCACATGCAACAGAGTAGGCCTACCGTAGTATTCGGTGCAACGTGCAAGTCAATTTAACTACATGCTTATTTGTCCCGTGAAAAACAATAAAACCCGGACATTTTCATGAATTTATAAAAAAAAAAACGGGGGCCCCGGACAGGGTGTGAAAAGAGGACATGTCCGGGCAAAAGAGGACGTTTGGTCAACCTAAGTTAGCATGTGGGCCTAACTCAGGGCTTCACCACAGTCCAGTTAGCAGCATGTGGGCCTAACTCAGGGCTTCACCACAGTCCAGTTAGCAGCATGTGGGCCTAACTCAGGGCTTCATCACAGTCTAGTTAGCATGTGGGCCTAACTCAGGGCTTCACCACAGTCCAGTTACAACATCTAGTGACAACCTAACAACACACAGAGGAGTCTAGTCCATCAGGTCAGGAGCTTGGTTAGTGTAAGGGGGGGGGGGGGGGCAAGGGAGTTCAGGGTCTGAATGGCGGTTGGGAAGAAGCTGTCCTTGAAGCGGCTGGTTTTTGAGAGGATGGACTTGAAGCTCCTACTGTACCTGAGGGCAGGGGCTGAAACACTATTGCATAGATTATGCAAAGTAATGTTTGGCTGAACATCATAATCAAAATCGTAACGTAACGTTTTAGTACGTATATCGTCATGAACAAGCTAAAACGCTAGCTAGCAGGCTAGCAGCTGGGCAATCCAAAAGGAGAATGAATGAATGAATGAAAACTTTATTAACATATTTCAGAATGGGTACAATACAGTACGGCTCAATACACACAATTGTTAATGGGATGCAGACCAGAGAAAGACATTTGTCTTGTTTACAATAGTCATAATTAACAGTTTGTTATTCATTTAGATAATTATAAGATAAGATATTCCTTTATTGATCCCCTTGAGGAAATTCAGGCATCATAGCAGCATGGGGGAGGGGGGAGTTTGGTTGATTGATTGAACATTTTATTAACAGATTGCAGAATGGGTACAATACAGTACAGCTCAATACACACAATTGTTAAGGGGATGCAGACCAGAGAAAGACTTTCGTCTTGTTTACATCAGGGTCCCCCATTTTAAATTCATCAAAACACAACACAATGTTTTAGGACCATTGCTATTTTTATTGTACATAAATGATACACAGGGAGATTGCAATTCGAAACTGGCCCCTGTAAATGTCCTAACACAAACCCATGTACAGTAAATTACCAAGTATGGTCTTGTCAATATTCCAATGTACAGTTTTGTTTGTACAGTTGTACAGTGTCCCCCACCCACCCCTCCTCTTTTGACAAGATGTGTGATATTTAATGTGGGAAGTGCCTCATTTGCATATATACACATAAAATTCAGGAAACTTGTAATATATTGTTTCTTAGTTTATATGTACATAACAGTGAAAGTCTCACATTAATAATATTTTCAATCAATCAATCAATCAATCAATCAATCAATCAATCAATCAATCAATCAATCAGTCTCTCAGACTGAGATCAGAAAATGAACTGTGTGTATTCTTGCAGCCCCCTCCCCCACAAGCGAGTGTAACATTGCAGTGTGGGGGAGGGGTGATGGTTTCCTCGTTTGTCAGCTCTGAAATCAGCATTAACCCATTACACCTGGGATGTATATTATAAAAACATTTGTGTATGTATGCAGGCTGTATAATGCATTATTAGCAGGCGTTTTAGGTGTAAATGGGTTAATATAATTAATAATATAGATTTATAAAACAAAGCATTAATAAATATTTTATATTTTATGTAGGTAATTAAAAATACCTGTACACTATCGCTTTAAGTAAAATGCTCTACGTGTTTACGGCTACACTCCACAATCACCTTGGTGAAGAACACTTGCTACTAATCTGATGAGAAGGACTTACATGTAAGCATACTGAATTTAAAGAAACTTGAAACTATTGCATACAGCTTGTGCATGTTTGTAACTCCCTCCCGGGCCACATTTTGAGGTATTATCGTATCGTCTTCTCCAGAGAGACACTTTTCTCTCCGAAGGCTACCTGGCTGCTTGTATCTTAGCTAGCTAGCTACCTAGCTTAGCACAATTAATGTAATGAAGCATGCATGAAAGCTAACGGGCACTGTCCGCTTCCATTCATTGTGCTAAGCTAGGTAGCTAGCTAGCTAATACATGCAGCCAATTAGCCTTCTACCCGGAGAACTGTACAGACAGACTTACAGTTGAGTACTGTTTTATATATAGCCTTAGCTTAGCACAATGAATGGAAGCGGACATGATCGGTTAGCCTAGGCAGAGGTGTTAGTTGGACAATGCCTAGGCTAACCGGTCATGTCCGCTTCCATTCATTGTGCTAAGCTAAGGCTAACATCCAGCCAGATAGCTTTCTACTGAACGCACAGAGAGGAAACTGGTATATATCTTATTGTCTCTCAGCTAATTTCTCAAAATGTAGGCCCATTAAAAACAAGTAGGATCTATGGCTAACAAACAGTACTGTATATTTGCATATCGTATGTCACAAATGTAACATTACTATATACCTGATAGATTGATTGAAAACTTTATTAACAGATTGCAGAATGGGTACAATACAGTACAACTCAATACACACAATTGTTAAGGGGATGCAGACCAGAGAAAGACTTTCATCTTGTTTACATCAGGGTCCCCCATTTTCAATTAATCAGGACATATATGACATACATGACATGCAGATAGACAGTACTGCTACATATATACATTTATGACATACCAGATTTGTAAATACAGTACTGTTTGTGATACAAAAATAGTCCAGAAAAAAATATATACATTATTTGTACATTGTTGGAGGTTGGGTAGGTGGGGTGGTTTTTTTGGAAAATCAATGGAGTGGGGTGTCTAAAATATGTGTTTTCTTGTGGGGAATTCAAATATGGGATTATTTTTCTAATCGGATAACTCCTACCTACATTGTTTTGGATTTCAAAATGGCCGATTTGACCATTTTTCACCCCTTGGCCATACATGGATGCCAACATGAATCTGAAGGAAATCCTAACATGCAAGGTGTCTAAATGATGTGTTTCATAATGGGGAATTCAAATATGAGGTAATTTTTGGGATAGGATAAATATAACCTGCATAATTTTGGATTTCAAAATGGCTGATTTTACCATTTGAACCCATTTTGTATTACAAATTTGCAAAGATAAAAAATATATGGGAAATCATTTATAATGACAAAGCCATCAAATTTATTAACAAGTGAACTGTATATAACTGGATACAACTCCAAAGATCAATAATAATAATACTAACAATAATAAATTGTATTTGTAATGCACACAAGGATTTAGGATTTCCTTCAGATACATGTTGGCATCCATGTATGGCCAAGGGGTGAAAAATGGTCAAATCGGCCATTTTGAAATCCAAAACAATGTAGGTAGGAGTTATCCGATTAGAAAAATAATCCCATATTTGTATTCCCCACAAAAAAACACATATTTTAGACACCCCACTCGATTGACTTTCCAAAAAAAAAAAGTATGGCCCGCCCGGGGTGGGGTTGGGTGGGTGGGGGGGGCTTGATGTCTGCTTGCTTGTACCTAATATGTTGTATTATAGTATGTGTGCTGGACATATCACTAATGTATGAATCATAAATATTGTATCATTTTATAAATAAGATGTTTACCAACTATGACTGTATGACTATTATTCTTTGCAGATTACACAATGCCGAGAGCCCATAGAGCTCATGACAGTGATGTTGAGGACGAGTCTAATGTTGATACAGACTTTGGAAGTGATCATATACCATCCAAAGCATCAGAAGATGGAGACTCAGAGGATGCAAGCCAACCTGAAAAGAAAGAAATCAGCAAAGAGAGAGCCCATAGAGCTCATGACAGTGATGTTGAGGACGAGTCTAATGTTGATACAGACTTTGGAAGTGATCATATACCATCCAAAGCATCAGAAGATGGAGACTCAGAGGATGCAAGCCAACCTGAAAAGAAAGAAATCAGCAAAGAGAGAGCCCATAGAGCTCATGACAGTGATGTTGAGGACGAGTCTAATGTTGATACAGACTTTGGAAGTGATCATATACCATCCAAAGCATCAGAAGATGGAGACTCAGAGGATGCAAGCCAACCTGAAAAGAAAGAAATCAGCAAAGAGAGAGCCCATAGAGCTCATGACAGTGATGTTGAGGACGAGTCTAATGTTGATACAGACTTTGGAAGTGAGTATATACCATCCAAAGCATCAGAAGATGGAGACTCAGAGGATGCAAGCCAACCTAAAAAGAAAAAAATCAGCAAAGAGAGAGCCCATAGAGCTCATGACAGTGATGTTGAGGACGAGTCTAATGTTGATACAGACTTTGGAAGTGATCATATACCATCCAAAGCATCAGAAGATGGAGACTCAGAGGATGCAAGCCAACCTGAAAAGAAAAAAATCAGCAAAGGGAGAGCCCATAGAGCTCATGACAGTGATGTTGAGGACGGTGTGTCAAAAGTGACTGTGAAGACTTGTACAAGTGGGGGTAAACGGCAATGGGACAAAAAACACTACTGTGTGTTTTGTAGGAAACCTCAATCCAAAATTGCACGTCATTTGGAGAGGAAACATAATGGAGAAACTGAGGTTGCCAGAGCAATCTCTTTTCCAAAAGGCCACAAGTCCCGGCTTATAATTTTTGAAACCCTTCGTAGTAAAGGTGACTACCTTCATAATGTTGATGTATTACAGAACAAAAAAGGGGAGATTGTCACATACCGTCAACCATCTGAAAACACTGATGCAGCGGCGTACTTGCCATGTAATATGTGTTTAGCTTTCTTCCGAAGACATGATCTATGGAAGCATGAACGTGTTTGTCACAACAGACCAGACAAGAAAGAGAACTCCACAAAAAGAAATAGGGCACAGGCTCATTCAAGAAAGCTCCTTCCTATAACAGGTAATCCAACAGAGAGGTGCGCAGAAATCCTCTGCAGAATGAAGCAAGACCCCATCTCCAGTGTAGTGAAAGCAGATGAGCTCATCTGTGAATTTGGAGAAAGACTGATAGAAAAGCATGTGGATGACCGAACCATCGACGGGCACATAAGTCAGAGAATGAGGGAGCTGGGTAGATTAGTCATTGCTGCTAAGTCTCTTGATTCTACCACTAGATGCCTTAAAGACCTCCTTGTGCCACCAAAATTCAAGTTGTGTGTGAGTGCAGCCAAAAAAACCTGTGGATACACTGAAGTAAAGTATCGTTTTGGCGTGCCATCCCTTGCCAGCAAGCTGAGATATTCTTTGTCTTTAGCATCAAAAATTTTGATTGGAACATACACACAGGAGGAAAGAGATGTGGAAGCCAACCGGGTTAAGAACTACGTTAAACTACTGGACAATGACTGGGACGTTTATGTGTCACGTCGTGCTCGGAGAAATCTGGAAGAAGACAAATGGAACAAAAAACAAATGATCCCTCTGACATCTGATACTATGAAGCTTCAAATGCATTTGAAGTCTTTGGAAGAGAAGGCTAAAGTGAGTATTCTCAAGGGTCCCAACCCCAAAGCTTATAGAACACTGGGTGAAAGCCTGCTATCTCAGATCATCCTCTTCAATAGAAGGCGGCAAGGTGAGGCAGCAAAATTGCCTCTGACTACTTACAAGAACAGAATCAGTGAACCACCAAATGAAGATGTCTTGGGCTGCCTCTCAAAAATGGAGCAAGCATTAAGTAATCGGTTCACCAGGATTGAGATAAGAGGAAAAAGGGGAAGAAAAGTGCCTGTACTCTTGACAGAAGACATGACTAAAAGTCTGGATGTTCTCATTGAGCACAGAGAGGACAATGCCATACTTCAAAGCAACTCCTATCTCTTTGCAAAGCAAAACTCTCTGACATATATCAGAGGGTCTGATTGCCTCAGGAAGTTTGCTGCAGGAAGTGGTGCACGGTACCCAGAAACACTAACATCGACACGCCTCCGAAAACAAGTTGCAACACTGTGTCAAATGATGAATCTTGCAGAACATGAGCTGGAGCAACTTGCTAAATTCATGGGCCATGACATCCGAGTACATAGGGACTATTATCGCCTCCAAGAAAACACCATACAGGTGGCACGGATAAGTAAAGTTCTTTTGGCAGTGGAACAAGGAACGGATGCATACAAGGGGAAATCGTTGGAGGACATTGACTTGCGGATGGAGGGTGAGCATTTCATAATAATAATAAAATAAATGTGGAGTATAGTCATATATATATAGTACATATCCTTGTATCAAGAGCTGAGTCAACCAAGTAGACAGAAAAAGGCAAAAACATGTCTATTGATATATATATTTTTTTGTATCTACTTTTTCTCCCCATTTTTCAATTTTTCTTCAATCCCAATTTCGTATTAACCAATTCTTCCCTCCCCTCTCTCGAACGTTGCTAGACCATGCCTCACACTGGTCGGCTGCAATGTGGCAATGTGGACGAAGCCTTGCATCGCGTGTCCCCTCCGGTACACGAGGAGGCAGCCGTCGCATCTTTTCACCTGCATAGCGTGATCTCTCAGTGGCGAGGAGTAACGCGTGGGAGGCTCACGCTGCCCCCGATACTTCCTGATTATGCTGTACAGGCGCACCAACCGACCTGTAGGAGTCGCTGTCCACAACGTCCCATTCCCACCCACCGGCTTTTCCACCCCCTAATACTGCCAATTGTATTAGTATGAACGCTCAAACCCAGCATCTTCTGCGTTAGTGGCAAGCACCTTGCCCACTGCGCCACTTAGCCGCCATGTCTATTGATATTTTTTTAAATATTTTTCCCACATTTGTTTTACATTTGCACAACTACAGAGTAGGAATAACTCATTCAAGATAGAAAAATGAATGAAAAATGGCTCCAAGTATACTTCACGTTCATTTTCTTTCCATTCAAGGCACATCAAAATCTCCTAATTCAAAGCAGAGTGATGAGCTAGCCGCAAGCTCCTCTGATGAACTGGATGGTATGTGAAACACTTCAAATGCATGTATAACATGTGTGTTAGGCTACCTGGTAGTGTGGATTATTTGATCAGCTAGCTACCATATGGGCTGGGTCGTTCACTGATGACGGGGTTGCCGGTTCCATCCCAGGCTTCTCCTGTCCACATGTGGAGACACTGACTGACCCCTTTTCCCAATTTCTTTCCACAGGTGCTACACCGATCTGTTCCCCATCAAGACGCAAGAAACGGAAAAGAATCTCACAGCGTGGTGGTGAGTGTTCTCTTTCTCACATTTGCACAACTACAGATTAGGAATAACTCATTCAAGATAGAAAAATGAATGAAAAATGGCTCCAAGTATACTTCACGTTCATTTTCTTTCCATTCAAGGCACATCAAAATCTCCTAATTCAAAGCAGAGTGATGAGCTAGCCGCAAGCTCCTCTGATGAACTGGATGGTATGTGAAACACTTCAAATGCATGTATAACATGTGTGTTAGGCTACCTGGTAGTGTGGATTATTTGATCAGCTAGCTACCATATGGGCTGGGTCGTTCACTGATGACGGGGTTGCCGGTTCCATCCCAGGCTTCTCCTGTCCACATGTGGAGACACTGACTGACCCCTTTTCCCAATTTCTTTCCACAGGTGCTACACCGATCTGTTCCCCATCAAGACGCAAGAAACGGAAAAGAATCTCACAGCGTGGTGGTGAGTGTTCTCTTTCTCACATTTGCACAACTACAGATTAGGAATAACTCATTCAAGATAGAAAAATGAATGAAAAATGGCTCCAAGTATACTTCACGTTCATTTTCTTTCCATTCAAGGCACATCAAAATCTCCTAATTCAAAGCAGAGTGATGAGCTAGCCGCAAGCTCCTCTGATGAACT
Organism: Notolepis coatsorum; assembly: GCF_963971535.1. NCBI lineage: Eukaryota > Metazoa > Chordata > Actinopteri > Aulopiformes > Paralepididae > Notolepis > Notolepis coatsorum. The sequence continues at coordinate 119,905,276 of NC_140169.1, forward strand.
GGATGGTATGTGAAACACTTCAAATGCATGTATAACATGTGTGTTAGGCTACCTGGTAGTGTGGATTATTTGATCAGCTAGCTACCATATGGGCTGGGTCGTTCACTGATGACGGGGTTGCCGGTTCCATCCCAGGCTTCTCCTGTCCACATGTGGAGACACTGACTGACCCCTTTTCCCAATTTCTTTCCACAGGTGCTACACCGATCTGTTCCCCATCAAGACGCAAGAAACGGAAAAGAATCTCACAGCGTGGTGGTGAGTGTTCTCTTTCTCACATTTGCACAACTACAGATTAGGAATAACTCATTCAAGATAGAAAAATGAATGAAAAATGGCTCCAAGTATACTTCACGTTCATTTTCTTTCCATTCAAGGCACATCAAAATCTCCTAATTCAAAGCAGAGTGATGAGCTAGCCGCAAGCTCCTCTGATGAACTGGATGGTATGTGAAACACTTCAAATGCATGTATAACATGTGTGTTAGGCTACCTGGTAGTGTGGATTATTTGATCAGCTAGCTACCATATGGGCTGGGTCGTTCACTGATGACGGGGTTGCCGGTTCCATCCCAGGCTTCTCCTGTCCACATGTGGAGACACTGACTGACCCCTTTTCCCAATTTCTTTCCACAGGTGCTACACCGATCTGTTCCCCATCAAGACGCAAGAAACGGAAAAGAATCTCACAGCGTGGTGGTGAGTGTTCTCTTTCTCACATTTGCACAACTACAGATTAGGAATAACTCATTCAAGATAGAAAAATGAATGAAAAATGGCTCCAAGTATACTTCACGTTCATTTTCTTTCCATTCAAGGCACATCAAAATCTCCTAATTCAAAGCAGAATGATGAGCTAGCCGCAAGCTCCTGTGATAAACTGGATGGTTCCCAATTTGTTTCCACAGGTTCCCCATCAAGACACAAGAAACCGAAAATAATCTCACAGCGTGGTGAGTTCTCTCTCTCACCAAACACAATATAATTGTTACCAAAATAGACTATGCAATGGTAATTTCCTCATAACCCCTGTGTCTTTATGAAAGACAAACAAAATATATGATTACCTGTTGTATTACCTTACCATAATGGCCATACCTGTGAACAAATTTGTATTATGTGCCTGAGGAGTGTGTCCGGGAGGCGTGAATATTAAAGGCAACCAACTTGTGTTCAGCTTTTCGTTCAGCGTTTCTCTGATTGGCCACACGGCCAATCAATCAATCCACTAGCACGCGGCCTTGCGGCAAGAGAGACAAGAGAGACAAGAGAGACGCGGCAGTCGCGGCAGAGTGGCTGCGCATGCGCATATATGTATGTATATATATATGTATAAACATATCTACTAGAAACACTGGTGTTCTGTTGTGCGACTGTGCTAAACTCTTCCACCACATGACCGACATTTGACATACAGTAGTACACCTCCTATCTATGTTGGGATTATGTTTGGTCATGACAAAACAATAAAAATCGCTACTGTTAGTAAGCTGCCACCACCCATAAACTATATCTTAAATTATGGCTATGTGTCTAATATGGCTAAAATATCGCGAAATAACGTTACTGATGTACAGTGACACCCAGAGTTTCTAGTTACAGTAGTGACTCGAGATAGTCCTAACACTGTAACAGTGTTTATTATTAAGAGTCAGATAGTCCTAACAGTGTTTATAGTCCTAACACAGTGTTTATTAGTAAGAGTCAGATAGTCCTAACAGTGTTTATTATTAAGAGTCAGACAGTCGTAACAGTGTTTATTATTGCGAGTCCTAACAGTGTTTATTATTTCATAACTGTATAAAAACGCGAAACATAATAATCAGTCAGCAGCGCTCCACTGCTACCGCAGCCCAACACAAGTGCGTTGGAACAGCAGCCCAACACTACACAAGTTGGTTGCCCGCGCTGCCGCGCTTGCTCTTTGGATTTCATTTGGGACGTGGGACGGCTGCGCTTGCCTGCGCGTGGGGGCGGGGGGGCGCGGCCAATCAGAGAAAAGCCGAACACAAGTTGGTTGCCTTTAATATTCACGCGTCCAGGAGATGTTGAGAGAAGTGCGTTTTGCTTCACGCTCCAATGTGGGTCTCAAATTGCGGTACAAATCAAGGAGAATGTGTCTCGGGTAGCGAACTCTACTTAATATTATTATGTTCTCTCTCTGCAAATAGACTGCCCTATATCTCTGAAAACATCTGAGCGCACACCGCGAGAAGTATTCCTATAATAACGCTATGAACCAGGCTGAATTCATACGCACAATGTCAAGCACACGTTCAAATTGATAAGTCCCACACTTTGCTTAGAAATGATCGTACGCACAGGTTACGCACATATCTGTGCGTACGCAACATTGATAAATGAGGGCCCAGGCTTTTCCTGTCCACATGTGATCCCTTTTCCTTTTTTTCTTGCTTAAGCTCAAAGGCGACCATGGACAACTGACGAAAGAAAAGCAGTGTGGAAGCAGCTATCAACCTACATCGCACTACGGAAGGTTCCCGGCAAAGACCTCTGCGTTAATTGCTTGGAAGCTGAGCCTGCACTCCACAATCGTGAATGGAGAGATGTAAAGAATTATGTCCATAATTACATAAACTCTAAAAAGAAATTTTAAGTTTTTGTAAGGTAATGGTTTTTTTTTTTTTTAAACTTAAATGTTTATTAAACATTTATAGACATACATCACAACATGTTGTGAAGGGCCAGATTAAACCGAATATATATATTTATTTATTTATCTATTCATATGTAGTGCTTCGTGCGGTGAGAATACTATCGTAGTCAGTACCCCATCGTTTCGGGCAGAGAACTGGCTGCTTATCCAGGGTGGCCGACCCCATGTGAGGCTGCACCCGAGGAGCCCCAGAGCCGACGAGCGAGTGGACCTGCATACCAGATTATTCTACCGACGACAGCCCGCCTTCCCAGGCACGGATTATGCTTTTTTAATTTTAATACTCAAAAATGAAAAAAAGAAAGAAAAAAAAACCACACTGACTTAAGCAAAATGTCCACATATATAAATAATAAAATATAAAACATACACATAGTAACATCTTTGATTGTCAATCTTCCATCGTTTGGCTTTTCAGGTATAAATTACACCGACATAATGTATATCGCCCTTATACAGGTCTAAACCCTCGCAGAGAGAAGAATATATACAATTATTGATTAAGCCATTCTTTGAATAGTAATCTCACGTTCGTTGGCCTTTACAAAATCCAATGTCGGCATGTATATCTTCCTTGAAGGTAATGGCTTTTATCCAAAGCGCTTTACAATTTGTTACTCACATTTGACCCATCACTGCCCGGGAGGAGCGGGAATCAAACCAGGAACCTCCGGATTGCCAGACGACTGCTCTACCACTGTCACTGTCTCCCCCGTAATAATGTTGAAATGTGAAATAAATCAAATGTCGCCCCCGTAATAATGTTGATGTGAAATAAATCAAAATAAATGAATCAAAATAACTTGTAATTATTGGAAGCATAATCATTGTTAACTAGTGATGATGTAGTGTTATTCCTTTGTCTTTAATCTTATCTTATTTTTTCTAACAATTAAGTCGAGGTAAGCTACTGTAGGACTATATATACAAATGAGTACTACTGAATAATACTGGTAATCAGATGTATGTAGAGTTGTAGTATTAATATGTACAATGATACAGGTATAAAGACACTTGGTAGTAAGTCATACTGTTCAGCAGCGTAACTAGTAGGTTCAGCGCACAACGAACAAAATAGCCACCGTGTGAATATGGTCAACTGCTTTTTGTACCAATGTAATCATTACTTAGGCTGTGCATAAACATTTGCGCATTAGTGGCCAAGTGCTTATTGTCATCAGAATCCTTCAGTTGATGATACAAGCGTGAAGATTGACATGAGCAGACTCCATGGGTCACTTGACAAGAAAATTGTCCAAGACATTTGAAATGTTAAGATGGACGACACCGAAGGTTTATTTGGTGATACAAGCATGCAAATTGCCATGAGCAGTCTGTGTGGGTCACTTAAACCAACCAAATTTCAAGGTGGTCATTTTAAAATGAACAGGTCAGGTCCTCTGAGATGTGGACCCCCAGGTACTTGAAGCTGCTCACCCTGTCCACGGTAGCCCCGTTTAACATTTCAGAAAACAAGTGAAACATAAGATGTTACATTTACATTTAGTCATTTAGCTGACGCTTTTATCCAAAGCGACTTACAAGTTCTGTACGACAAGACAGCAAGAAGGGTACAACTCTATCAGCTGAGTAACAATGTTCATCAAAGTGTTGCGTGTTACAGTGTAGGTTAGTTTATTAGGACAAGTGCATGACAGTAAGGTTAGTCAGGGTTAGATTTTTTTTTTTTTTTATATCATTTCAGATAATGGCTGAAGAAGTGAGTCTTTAGTCGACGGCGAAAGATTGGATGGGATTCGGCTGTCCTAACTGGGATGGGTAGTTCATTCCACCATTGTGGGGCAAGGACTGAGAATAGGCGGCTTCTCTTTGATGACCCTCCGGGAGCTTGGATAGGAGTAGGTCTGAGGCGGCCAGAAGATGCAGAGCGTAGGGGTCTTGAGGGTGTGTAGTTAGAGACCATTGACCGGAGGTAGGCGGGAGCGGTTCCCTTTGCCGCACGGTATGCTAGGTCGAGGGCCTTGAAGCGGATACATGCAGCAATGGGGAGTCAGTGCAGGTCCCTAAGAAGTGGGGTGACATGGACCCATAGATCCTGACTGACAGAGAATGCAGAAACTATATGTTTCATATAAAACCATATAAAACCTTCTGGAGGCAGAAATTATATGTTATAACACCTTCTGAAGGCAGAAACGATATGTATTTATATAGACGTGTGTGTTCCGGTGTATATGCTTTTCTGAGGACAGACGTGTGTATTCTTATTTATACACTTCTCTGAGGACCCTCATGTCCCGCCCCACGTCTGTATCTGATTGGCTTACACCACTAGTCCTCACGAGTCTGTCCCATGACATAACATAACACAAAAAACAAACATGTGTGTTAAATTATTTTGAAGTCAGTTTCCAGCAGTTGAGCGCCATCTATTGGTAAATATATTTTTTTCAGGGTCCATATCACAGCGGAAAGGGGGGTCCTCGCAACCTTATTGATATCTCAAGGTCCTCGGGAGTACCTGTAAACACGTATGTGTGTGTGTGTGTGTGTGTGTGTGTGTGTGTGTGTGTGTGTGTGTGTGTGTGTGTGTGTGTGTGTGTGTGTGTGTGTGTGTGTGTGTGTGTGTGTGTGTGTGTGTGTCCACATGCAATGATGATGTCACCGTTAGAGAAATGGCCAGGGCCTCTCTTCTGCTGGATCTACGCAGAAGGAAGATCCCCCTGGCCAGCGCAGACCAGAATAACTTCCTCGGCTTCAGGAGGAAAGACTCTGGGAAACTGGACTCTCAGGCCAAGGGCTTCGGGGTCTGGTCTGACTGGCCAGATCTCAATGACCTCTGCAACCAGGCTGGAGTTCAGCTGAAATGGACAAGACTCAACCCACCGCCTGAAGTCCCTGTCTCTGATGAACTTATCACAGACCCCTGTGTGGTTGTGACAACAACACCTATAATCCATGCACACATAACAAATGGATGTAATGCATACAAACACCTGTAGCTCATCATGATCGTATTGTGGACATTGTGTCTTATGCGCAGGGCCGGATTAACGACCGGGCTGTCCATGAGTGATGAGGGGCCTCCAAAATATATTTTTTTTAATTTTCAATTTTTTTGGAGGCCCCTCGTCACTATAATAGGCCCCAACATTTTTTCTTATTTTTTTTTAACTTAAATCTTTTATTTTTTTGAAGGCCCCTCGTCACTAGAGGCCTTTTGGAGGCCCCTCATCACAAGAGGCATCAAATTAGTATTATTATTTTTTTTACTTTTATTTTAAAAAAATGTGGAGGCCCCTCGTCACTCGAGGCCTTTTGGAGGCCCCTCGTCACTAGAGGCCCCACATTTTATTTTTATTTCTTATTTTGGAGATCGATGTCATACTGTGACACTGAAATGAAAACATATTTCATCAACTAAAATATTTAGTCAACTAAAATATTTCATCAACTAAAATATACAGTCACACCCTGCCGTCTGCAAGTGGCAACAGTACTATATACCTGTATGTCATGTATGTCCCTATGCCATAAATGTCATGATGTCATATATGTTGTGCATGTCATACATGTCACTATGAATTGAAAATGGGGGACCCTGATGTAAACAAGACAAACGTCTTTCTCTGGTCTGCATCCCCTTAACAATTGTGTGTATTGAGCCGTACTGTATTATTTGTACCCATTCTGCAATCTGTTAAATACAATTTTCATTAATTCACAGACAGTAACACAGGACAAAAACACATTTCAACCCCCTCCCTTCCCTAATTATAATTTAAATTGACATTCATGTAAAAGTTGTGAGGATTCGCCTGTTCCCTGAACTTTTCCCTGTCTACTCTCCCTCACCAGCCCCCACCCTTGCGATGATTTACTCTCCTCTACTCTTCACCAGCCCCCACCCTTGGACTACCTTCACGCAGCTGTCATAGTTTATGATTAGCGCCCCAGAGGGCTTTATATACCTGGACCTCCCTTCCAGTCCTGGTCGGGTCGTTCTGTATCTGTGTTCACTCTGTGTTCATGGAGTTCTGTACGTTACCATCCTGTACGTTACCATCACCTGCCGCGTCTCCGGCGTGAGACGACGTGCCAGCCATCACCACCTGTCGCCGTTTGCCTGGAGTGGGACACCGTCTTCGCTCTCTAATTCTCTACGGGAGGTTTTCCAGTGTTCCCACTCCAGACGTCAAGCCGGCGCGTCATCGCTCCCTATTTTCCACGGGAGGATGGCATCTCTTCGCCCCGGTCCCCTGGGACCCCTTTGTTCTGCGTTGCCCGGCCCCCCCCCGAGGAGGAGGAAGAGGATCTCCGTGCCTGGAGTGGGACACCGCCTTCGCTCTCTAATTCTCTACGGGAGGTTGCCAGTGTTCCCACTCCAGACGTCAAGCCGGCGCGTCATCGCTCCCTATTTCCACGGGAGGATGGCGCCTCTTCCCCCCGGCCTCCGCTGTCGGGCCCCTGTACCAAGTCAAGTCAAGTCTCCATGCCCGCCCCCCCCCCCCCCGAGGAGGAGGAAGAGGATCTCCGTGCCTGGAGTGGGACACCGCCTTCGCTCTCTAATTCTCTACGGGAGGTTGCCAGTGTTCCCACTCCAGACGTCAAGCCGGCGCGTCATCGCTCCCTATTTCCACGGGAGGATGGTGCCTCTTCCCCCCGGCCTCCACTGTCGGGCCCCTGTCTCAAGTCAAGTCTCCGTGCCCGGCCCCCCCGAGGAGGAGGAAGAGGATCTCCGTGCCTGGAGTGGGACACCGCCTTCGCTCTCTAATTCTCTACGGGAGGTTGCCAGTGTTCCCACTCCAGACGTCAAGCCGGCGCGTCATCGCTCCCTATTTCCACGGGAGGATGGCGCCTCTTCCCCCCGGCCTCCGCTGTCGGGCCCCTGTCTCAAGTCAAGTCAAGTCAAGTCTCCGTGCCCCCCCCCCCCCCGAGGAGGAGGAAGAGGATCTCCGTGCCTGGAGTGGGACACCGCCTTCGCTCTCTAATTCTCTACGGGAGGTTGCCAGTGTTCCCACTCCAGACGTCAAGCCGGCGTGTCATCGCTCCCTATTTCCACGGGAGGATGGCGCCTCTTCCCCCCGGCCTCCGCTGTCGGGCCCCTGTCTCAAGTCAAGTCAAGTCTCCGTGCCCGGCCCCCCCGAGGAGGAGGAAGAGGATCTCCGTGCCTGGAGTGGGACACCGCCTTCGCTCTCTAATTCTCTACGGGAGGTTGCCAGTGTTCCTTTAGCCCTAGTCCCTTAGCCTGTTCGCCTCTTAAGTCAAGTCAAGAGTCAAGAGTTTTAATTGTCACGGCATACAAGTATACAATGAAATGCGGGTGGTCTTGCCCGCAGCAATGTGCAATACAGCGTTACAACATATAATAGAATCCAATAAAAAAACAACATTGTGCAATAAACAGGTAACAGGTGTGACATGGTGTGACATCTCGGTATCTGTACATAGTTATTTACAGAGCATATAGGACATGCTAGGTAGCTTTGGTAGTGCAATACACTGTTCCTGTTATTCTAATTTAAAGTGGTCTTTCCTTTTGGCCATAAGTGTGCGGCATGAGTGTGTGCCCGCTCATGTTAAAGTGTTAAGTGGCTGCTAGTGTGTGAGCGTGCACAGCATGCGTGTCGTGTGTGTGTTCATGTGTGCTTGTGTGTGGATAGTTCAGTGTTCTGTGGCACTCAATGTTCATTGTTCAGGGCTCTGATGGCCTGGGGGAAGAAGCTGAGCCTAAGCCGCTCTGTCCTAGTAGCTGGGGTTCGCAGGCGTCTGCCTGACCTCAGCAGCTGGAACAGGCTGTTATTGGGGTGGTGAGGGTCTTTCATTATCCTGCAGGCTCTGGATTTGCATTTGCTTAAAGGCACAGTGCCGCATTTTCCAGTTTTCCTTGACTCTAGTGTTTTGTGTTCTCCCCTGTTTCCCCTCTCCAGTGCCCCTGGTCCTGGTCCTTGACATTTAGCCCTGGCCCTGTCCCTTAGCCCTAGTCCCTTAGCCTGTTCGCCTCTTAAAGGCACAGTGCCGCATTTTCCTTATTTCCTTGACTCTAGTGTTTTTGTGTTCTCCCCTGTTCCCCTCTCCAGTGCCCCTGGTCCTGGTCCTTGACATTTAGCCCTGGCCCTGTCCTTTAGCCCTAGTCCCTTAGCCTGTTCGCCTCTTAAAGGCACAGTGCCGCATTGTCCAGTTTTCCTTGACTCTAGTGTTTTTTGTGTTCTCCCTTAAAGGGACTGTTCCGCCTTATGTTCTATAATAAAGATTTGCCCTGTTTTGGCTTACTCTCATACCTGTCTTGTGTTGTGCGATTGGGGTCGGTTACAAACCATAACAATACGACCCAACCAGTCGACGACCCCAGCCAGCACAGACAGTGTATGTGAGTTAGCCCCTGTTAGTTCCCTCTAGTTCCCTCTAACCCACTCTAGCTCCCTCTAGTTCCCTCTAGCTCCCTCTAGTCCCCCTGTTAGTTCCCCTGTTAGTTCCCCTGTTGACTCCCCTGTTAGCTCCCCTGTTAGCCTTGTTAGCTCCCCTGTTAGCTACCCTGTTCCCCACAGCTAGGACTGTCCTTCCAGCTAGCTTGTTCTCCTTTGCTAGTCCAGCCCTGTCTGCTAGCCTAGCTCCGGCAGCTAGTGCAGCCTCTATGCTAATGTAGCAGTACAGCTAGCATAGGCCATGTAGCTAGCAATGCTCTGGCAGCTACCCAGTCCATCTGCTAGCCCCACTTTAGGTGTAGCTTCCCCTGCTAGCATGGCCCAGTTTTTTTTTGTTTGTTGCCTTGTCTTGTCCCCTGCCCCGCTGTCTGATTCCGTAGTGTTCTGACCCGTCATGGTAGTGTTCTGACCGTCATGTTAGTGTTCTGACCGTCATGTTAGTGTTCTGCCCCGTCATGTTAGTGTTCTGCCCCGTCATGTTAGTGTTCTGACCGTCATGTTAGTGGTCTGCCCCGTCAGGGTAGTGTTTCGGTCGCCCGGTGGCTCCCGTGGAGGGGGAGGTACTGTGAGGATTCGCCTGTTCCCTGAACTTTTCCCTGTCTACTCTCCCTCACCAGCCCCCACCCTTGCGATGATTTACTCTCCTCTACTCTTCACCAGCCCCCACCCTTGGACTACCTTCACGCAGCTGTCATAGTTTATGATTAGCGCCCCAGAGGGCTTTATATACCTGGACCTCCCTTCCAGTCCTGGTCGAGTCGTTCTGTATCTGTGTTCACTCTGTGTTCATGGAGTTCTGTACGTTACCATCCTGTACGTTACCATCACCTGCCGCGTCTCCGGCGTGAGACGACGTGCCAGCCATCACCACCTGTCGCCGTTTGCCTGGAGTGGGACACCGTCTTCGCTCTCTAATTCTCTACGGGAGGTTTTCCAGTGTTCCCACTCCAGACGTCAAGCCGGCGCGTCATAGCTCCCTATTTTCCACGGGAGGATGGCATCTCTTCGCCCCGGTCCCCTGGGACCCCTTTGTTCTGCGTTGCCCGGCCCCCCCCGAGGAGGAGGAAGAGGATCTCCGTGCCTGGAGTGGGACACCGCCTTCGCTCTCTAATTCTCTATGGGAGGTTGCCAGTGTTTCCACTCCAGACGTCAAGCCGGCGCGTCATCGCTCCCTATTTCCATGGGAGGATGGCGCCTCTTCCCCCCGGCCTCCGCTGTCGGGCCCCTGTACCAAGTCAAGTCAAGTCTCCGTGCCCGGCCCCCACCCGAGGAGGAGGAAGAGGATCTCCGTGCCTGGAGTGGGACACCGCCTTCGCTCTCTAATTCTCTACGGGAGGTTGCCAGTGTTCCCACTCCAGACGTCAAGCCGGCGCGTCATCGCTCCCTATTTCCACGGGAGGATGGCGCCTCTTCCCCCCGGCCTCCGCTGTCGGGCCCCTGTCTCAAGTCAAGTCAAGTCTCCGTGCCCGGCCCCCCCGAGGAGGAGGAAGAGGATCTCCGTGCCTGGAGTGGGACACCGCCTTCGCTCTCTAATTCTCTACGGGAGGTTGCCAGTGTCCCCACTCCAGACGTCAAGCCGGCGCGTCATCGCTCCCTATTTCCACGGGAGGATGGCGCCTCTTCCCCCCGGCCTCCGCTGTCGGGCCCCTGTCTCAAGTCAAGTCAAGTCTCCGTGCCCCCCCCCCCGAGGAGGAGGAAGAGGATCTCCGTGCCTGGAGTGGGACACCGCCTTCGCTCTCTAATTCTCTACGGGAGGTTGCCAGTGTTCCCACTCCAGACGTCAAGCCGGCGCGTCATCGCTCCCTATTTCCACGGGAGGATGGCGCCTCTTCCCCCCGGCCTCCGCTGTCGGGCCCCTGTCTCAAGTCAAGTCAAGTCTCCGTGCCCGGCCCCCCCGAGGAGGAGGAAGAGGATCTCCGTGCCTGGAGTGGGACACCGCCTTCGCTCTCTAATTCTCTACGGGAGGTTGCCAGTGTTCCCACTCCAGACGTCAAGCCGGCGCGTCATCGCTCCCTATTTCCACGGGAGGATGGCGCCTCTTCCCCCCGGCCTCCGCTGTCGGGTCCCTGTCTCCGTACCAGGCCTCCGCCGTCGGGCCCCTGTCCCCGTGACAGGCCTCCGCCGTCGGGCCCCTGTCTCCGTGCCCGGCCCCCGCTGTCGGGCCCCTGTCTCCGTACCAGGCCTCCGCCGTCGGGCCCCTGTCCCCGTGACAGGCCTCCGCCGTCGGGCCCCTGCCTCCGTGCCCGGCCTCCGCTGTCGGGCCCCTGTCTCCGTGCCCGGCCCCCGCCGTCGGGCCCCTGTCCCCTTGCCAGGCCTCCGCCGTCGGAACCCTGTCCTCATCCCTGTAAGCAGCCCTGGCCCGTAGCCCTGGCCCTTAGCCTTTGTCCCTGACACTTAGCCCTGTCCCTTAGCCTGTTCGCCTCTTAAAGGCACAGTGCCGCATTTTCCTTATTTCCTTGACTCTAGTGTTTTGTGTTCTCCCCTGTTCCCCTCTCCAGTGCCCCTGGTCCTAGTCCTTGACATTTAGCCCTGGCCCTGTCCTTTAGCCCTAGTCCCTTAGCCTGTTCGCCTCTTAAAGGCACAGTGCCGCATTTTCCAGTTTTCCTTGACTCTAGTGTTTTGTGTTCTCCCCTGTTTCCCCTCTCCAGTGCCCCTGGTCCTGGTCCTTGACATTTAGCCCTGGCCCTGTCGCTTAGCCCTAGTCCCTTAGCCTGTTCGCCTCTTAAAGGCACAGTGCCGCATTTTCCTTATTTCCTTGACTCTAGTGTTTTTGTGTTCTCCCCTGTTCCCCTCTCCAGTGCCCCTGGTCCTGGTCCTTGATATTTAGCCCTGGCCCTGTCCTTTAGCCCTAGTCCCTTAGCCTGTTTGCCTCTTAAAGGCACAGTGCCGCATTGGCCAGTTTTCCTTGACTCTGGTGTTTTTTGTGTTCTCCCTTAAAGGGACTGTTCCGCCTTTTGTTCTATAATAAAGATTTGCCCTGTTTTGGCTTACTCTCATACCTGTCTTGTGTTGTGCGATTGGGGTCGGTTACAAACCATAACAAAAGTAAGCTTACTATTCTAATATTATATTCTTGTCTCCAAAGTGTGTGCATGTTTTTTTCTTCCTGAGGATGGCGCCATCCCCCCATCTAAACATGATGTGTTTCTTTTCTCTTCTTGATTGATTGATTGAAAACTTTATTAACAGATTGTAGAATGGGTACAGTACAGTACAGTACAGCTCAATAATTGTTAAGGGGATGCAGACCAGAAAAAGACTTTCATCTTGTTTACATCAGGGTCCCCCATTTTCAATTCATCATAACATATATGACATACATGACATACAGATAGACAGTACTGCTACATCTATACATTTATGACATACCAGATTTGCAAATACAGTACTGTTTGTGATACGAAAAGAGTCCAGAAAAGAGAGTATATACATTTGACATAGAAACTGTACATTGGAGGAGGTTGGGTAGGTGGGGTGGGGTTGGGGGGGTGGGGGGGACTGTACATTGGAGGTGGTTCGGTGGGTGGGAGACGTGGGTCGGTGGGGGACACTGTACAACTGTACGAGCAAAACTGTACATTGGAATATTGACAAAACCATACTTGGTAATTTACTGTACAATGGAGGGGGTTGTGTTAGGACATTTACAGGGGCCAGTTTCGAATTGCAGTCTCCCGTAGGTGTTCTTTGAGAGTGTTTTTGAAAGTGGGTAGTGATTCACATTCCTTTACAGCTTTGGGTAGGGCGTTCCACATTGATGTGGCATAATTGCGAAACATGTTTAGTCCCTTGTTTGAGCCGAATCTGGGTTTAACATGATTTGTGGAGCTCCCTCTGGTGTTGTGATCGTGGTATTCACTGACCTTTGGGAAGTATTTTGACATGTACATGGGTACCTTGGTTGTGTAGTGTATCTTGTAGACCAGGCCCATTGCAAGTTGCTGTACTCTGTCGTCTACTCTAAGCCATCCTAGGTTGTCAAAGTGGGCAGGGGTGATCAAAGTCCTTTTAGCTTGGCCCTCAGAGCCCACCACTTCTAAATATTATATATATTTTTTAAAGTGACATATTAAAAACGCCACTGTGTGTGCGTGCACGTGTATGTGTGTGTGGGGGGGCCTCCACAAGAATCTGGCCCAGGGGCCTCTGAAGTCTTAATCTGGCCTTGCTGTTATGCGGTACAAAACATTTTACCATCTAGTGCAGCAATGTACAAGCATACTATAGTGCTACCAGAATGGTTTGGTTTTACCAATGATGTCTTTGTTAACATCCCAAATGCACCTGATGTTGTTTTTGTTGACACCAGCCACAAGGAGGTGCTAATCTTAGAAGTAGGCTGTGCCTTTGACCTGTACATGGACCAGGCTTTCCAGGACAAGTATATAAAATACCAGGGAGGCCGGGTAGCGCAGCGGACTAAGCGTCTGCCTACCACCGCAGAGACAGTGGGATCGAATCCAGCTGCCGCGGTACCTCCGGCTTGGTCGGTCGTCCATACTGACACAATTGGCAGTGTCAGCGGGTGGGAAGCCGGTGGGGTGGGGTGGGTCCTGGTCGTTGTAAACAGCGACTCCTACAGGTCGGTCGGGCGCCTGCTCAGCAAGGAAGGGATCTGGGTGAGGTAGTGTGATCCTCCCACACGTTAAACTCACCCAATGAGAGTCCTCGCTGTGAAAAGAAGCGGCTGGCTGACTCTGCATGTATCGGAGGAGACATGTGTGATAGTCTTCAACCCTCCCTAGACCGGCAAGTGGGGGGCAAATGCGTGCAACAACCAGGAAGAGAGGGAAGGGAATTGGCATAACGACTAAAATTGGGATGGGAGAAAAAAATACAGAAAAAGGGGGAGAAAAAGTATATAAAAAAATTTATATAAAATACCAACCATTGCTCGATGTGATAAGCAGCTTTGGGTAGCACTTTATAATAACACCCTGTTATAATACATTTATAAGGTATTAGTAGATAATGAACTAATCATGAACAAACCATTTATATACATTCATAAATGATTATTAAATCATTTATAACTATATTTGTATAACATTTACAGATTAGTTCTACATTATTTATAACTCATTATCAACATTGTTTGTACTTGATTTGTTCATCATTAAATAATGTTGTTTAATGTGTAGTAACACATTTGTAGATGCTTTGAAAAATGGATATGAAAAAACAACTATACTGTATCTCCATTTATTTTTCATGTTCAACAAATGATTTGTTAAGACATTCATAAAACATCTATAAATCATTTGCAGATGCTATTGTGGGGGCCAATTTAAGCCTATTCATCATTAACAAATGTCTAATACAGTTAATTATTTGTTAACTTTTTCATCACACTTTCGGATACACCCTTCTTTGTGACATCAAACAGTGACAGAATTAGGACTAAAGATAAATGCAATTGTATTAACATATAAAATACATGTGCATGACATATAGTGTATGTGGTAGAGGTATGTGGCAGGGCCTCAGAACAATGACAGACTACAAAGGCACCTCCCTCAAACTGAACAGTGACATCTCCTTAGCAAATGATCTCAATTCCTTCTATGCGAGGTTTGAGGCTGTGAATAACAACACCAGCCTACAAACCACGGCAATGGGGGGGGGGGGGGGGTCTGCTGATGGAGACTCAGTGTTCAGGGTAACAGAGCATGAGGTGAGGCGGACCTTTAAAAAAGTGAATATCAGGAAGGCAGCAGGACCAGACGGCATCCCCGGCCGCGTCCTAAAAGTCTGTGCCGACCAACTGGCCCCGGTATTCACTGACATCTTTAACCTGTCCTTGGAACAGGCTGTCATCCCCACCTGTCTGAAGAAGTCCACCATCATCCCTGTACCCAAAAAAATCTACGCCCGCTTGCCTCAACGACTACCGCCCTGTAGCCCTCACCTCCATAGCCATGAAGTGCTTTGAGAAGCTAGTGAAGGGCTACATCTGTTCCTCCCTCCCCATCAACCTGGACCCCCTGCAATTTGCATATCGCCCCAACAGGTTCACGGAGGACGCCATAGCCCATGTGCTGCACACAGCAGCATCACACCTGGACAAGAGGCAGGGGAACTATGTGAGAATGCTGTTCATCGACTACAGCTCAGCATTCAATACCATAGTCCCCTCCAAACTCATAGCCAAGCTCAGGGACCTGGGCTTGAACTATGACCTCTGCCAGTGGGTCTTGGACTTCCTGACGGGCAGACCCCAGGTGGTAAGAGCAGGCAACTGCACCTCCTCATCCATCACGCTCAACATAGGGGCCCCCCAGGGCTGTGTTCTGAGCCCCCTCCTCTACTCCCTGTACACACATGACTGCGTGGCACAGCGGAACAACAACACAATCATCAAATTTGCTGATGACACAGTAGTGGTGGGCCTGATATCTGCCAACGACGAGAGGGCCTACCTGGAAGAGGTAGAGAATCTGTCACAGTGGTGTCAGGAGAACTGCCTCTCCCTGAACGTCAGCAAAACAAAAGAGATGATTGTGGACTTCAGGAGGTCGGGGGTCAAGGACTACAGCCCCCTCAGCATCGACGGGGCACCGGTTGAGAGAGTGAACAGTTTCAAGTACCTCGGAGCCCACATATCCGAGGACTTGACATGGACCACACACATTGACAGTGTTGTGAAGAAGGCACGACAACGCCTCTACTTCCTCAGGCGCCTAAGGAAGTTCCAAGTCAGTCAGAAGATCCTTAGGAACTTCTACTCATGTACAATAGAGAGCATCCTGACTGGCAACATCACCTCCTGGTTTGGGAATAGCACTGCACAAGACCGTAGCAGACTACAAAGAGTGACACGTTCAGCCGAACGCACAATTGGAGGGGGGCTTCCCACCCTCCAGAACATTTACAACAAGCGGTGCAGGGGGAAGGCTAAGAGAATCATCAAGGACTCCAGCCACCCGAACAACTGCCTTTTTGAACTGCTGCGGTCAGGCAAGCGATACCGGAGTCTTAAGGCGAGCACAGAAAGACTCAGAAGAAGCTTCTATCCCCAGGCCATCAGGCTGCTAAACGAACAATAAACACTATGCAACAACCATCAAATGCACACAGCACACACACCCACACGCACACACTCACTTAAACAAACAACACACTGCAGCACCCACTCTCCACACTTTAGATCACACAAACACACTTTATATTTATTGATAAAGGATTTGCACTACAACTCGTACACCTACTGTAAATTGTACCTAAATTGCACCTCATCCCATTTCTGCCTTGCACTATATAGTATTGTATATTAGTACACTGCATAGTATATTGTATATTATATGGTAACTCAGTTACGTTTATTCTGCATCGAACATTGTACATATGTCTATACTGAACACTGTGACCTCATTTTTTTACTTCTAATTTACATGCTATACTATGTTATTTTATTTCATACTTATCTTGTCTTGCACAGTCTCTGGAGCGTAACAGTAAGAAGCATTTTGTATAAAAGTATTCTGTACTTCTGTATGACAACTATTAAAGAAACTTGAAACTTAAAACATGGGGGGGGGCACTAGGACCCAGGAGTACCCTGGCCAGGTAGAGTATCTAGAGAGGAAGTCTCACAAGAGTTTGTTTGCCGTCTGTTTGAATGGAAGCACGATACATGCAGAACCAAGTTATCCGTGCTGCTCCTGCCCCACGCTTTTAATAAAGTATGAGCAGTTTAAACACCTTTTTTGTTGGTAAATCTATTCCACCATTTCCGACCTACAAACAACTCTTATATGTTGTGTAGACGTACTTGATGTGGTGGGCGCTAACGCAGTAGCGGCTCGTGGATTCTTCTCCACTAGGGGCGCTATACCAAACATTTTGCAAACATGTACAAGGCACGCATTGGCGAATATTATCACCATTGCCATCGATCAATATATGATCACAGTCAGTCAAATGCAACCACGTTTCCAATAGCCCAACACAAACACGCACAGCTCTCTCTCTCTCTCTCTCTCTCTCTCTCTCTCTCTCTCTCTCTCTCGCTCTCTCGCTCTCTCTCTCTCTCTCTCTCTCTCTCTCTCTCTCTCTCTCCTCTCTCTCTCTCTCTCTCTCTCAGATGATGTCAGATCCATTCAATAATAAACACATTTGTATATCTCGTCATTTTAAACAAGTTACCATTCATTGTCTGAGTGGTTATGCCCCACACGCGGCAAAATTAGAGAGAGAGAGAGAGAGAGAGAGAGAGAGAGAGAGAGAGAGCGAGAGAGAGCGAGAGAGAGAGAGCGAGAGCGAGAGCGAGAGCGAGAGCGAGAGAGAGAGAGAGAGAGAGAGAGAGAGAGAGAGAGAGAGAGAGAGAGAGAGACCACGGCAGGTGCAGCATAACAGAGAGAGAGAGAGAGAGAGAGAGAGAGAGAGAGAGAGAGAGAGAGAGAGAGAGAGAGAGAGAGAGAGAGAGAGAGAGAGAGAGAGAGCGTTAGTTAAGCATTAGCTGAGTGGCTAACAGCAGCTAAAGTTAGCTGAGTTGGCTAAGAGAGAGTGAGAGAGAGAATTAACTCACTCTGTGTAATTGAAACGTGGTCCAGCCGGAGGGCTTAATAAAGTGTATGTCCACTGACTGTCCCCCAGACTGTTGTCGATGTATATCCATTCCACTCACTGCCCACTGTCCAGACTCCAGACTGAATCACAAGTTCACAACACACAGCTTCGAACATGTTGCAAACTGTGGCTAAGGAAAAAACTGGCATCGCCGCGCCGGCCAATCAGAGAGCGTCTCCGCGAAATGCGGCTATGGAAATTCTAGACGGAAATTCTAAACGCTTGACTAGACCGCTTCAAATCGCGCCCGGATTCCAACATAATAGTCATATTTCAACGCACAACGCGTTACGCACTGATTGGCATGGATACAGCGATCGAACAGTGACGCGCACTCAGAACGCTATCGCGTCTAGCCCGGGCCGAGAAATAAAAAAAATAAAATAAATAAAAAAAAAGTGAGTCACTTCCTGTTCCTGAAAACGAGTATTTTTTATTTTATATAGTAACATTATATTGTGCATTGGAAACACAAACATACTTAAAATGAGTAAATATTATTCATTTTAAACATGTTTATATTATTTATAGGGCTATAAAACTAAAAACTAAAAAAGAATTGTTCTTGTTCTCATATAACCAGGGCAGGGCCTGAGGGGGGGCGGCGCCCTAGCGCCCCCCAGTGGCGGCCGCCACTGCGCTAACATTACATTTGTTCCTAAT
Source organism: Notolepis coatsorum (assembly GCF_963971535.1). Classification (NCBI taxonomy): domain Eukaryota; kingdom Metazoa; phylum Chordata; class Actinopteri; order Aulopiformes; family Paralepididae; genus Notolepis; species Notolepis coatsorum. The sequence goes on from NC_140169.1 coordinate 119,923,570, forward strand.
GTGTGCTCAGTATATTGCGGTATGTGATGATGACACGACACACAAGGGTAATAATTATTTGTATTTTCAGACTGTATAGGCGCCGATACAGCCTGAAAATACAAATAATTATGACTCTTGTGTGTCGTCGTGTCATCATCACATACCGCAATATACTGAGCACACATTAGGAACAAATGTAACGTTAGCGCCCACCACATCAAGTACGTCTACACAACATATAAGAGTTGTTTGTAGGTCGGAAATGGTGGAATAGATTTACCAACAAAAAAGGTGTTTAAACTGCTCATACCTTATTAAAAGCGTGGGGCAGGAGCAGCACGGATAACTTGGTTCTGCATGTATCGTGCTTCCATTCAAACAGACGGCAACACACGTGAGACTTCCTCTATAGATACTCTACCTGGCCAGGGTACTCCTGGGTCCTAGTGCCCCCCCACGTTACACTATATGTCATGCACATGCTATGTTAATGCAATTGCATTTATCTTTAGTCCTAATTCTGTCACTGTTTGATGTCACAAAGAAGGGTGTATCCAAAAGCTGTCTACAACATTTGTAACATGTGATGAAAAAGTTAACAAATAATTAACTGTATTAAACATTTGTTAATGATGAATAGGCTTCACTTCAGATTGGCCCCAACAATAGCATCTGCAAATGATTTATAGACATTTTATGAATGTCTTAACAAATCATTTGTTGAACATGAAAAATAAATGGAGATACAGTATAGTCGTTTTTTCATATCCATTTTTCAAAGCATCTACAAATGTGTTACTACATAAACAACATTATTTAATGATGAACAAATAAAGTACAAACAATGTTGATAATGAGTTATAAATAATGTAGAACTAATCTGTAAATGTTATACAAATATAGTTATAAATGATTTAATAATCATTTATGAATGTATATAAATGGTTTGTTCATGATTAGTTCATTATCTACAAATACCTTATAAATGTATTATAACAGGGTGTTATTATAAAGTGCTACCCAGCTTTGGCTAGATATCGTATACTCATATTCGGAAGTCTTGGCCATGTATATAAATGCACCATGAGTGGTCTGAGAATTGCTGCAATGTCAAAGAGAAAAGCCAAACAAATGGCCAAATATTGCTCTGTCTCAGCTATTATTGGCAGCGTAGCCGTGTGGAGAAGGAGGTGCTATGTGTACCCTTAAGTGTTCAGTGCTGCTTGGCCCCGATATATTTGATTCCCTGTTTATGTAATATAATTTGTGGAACCAAATAAAGTATACAAATGCGTGTGTGTGTGTGTGTCTGTGTGTGTGTGTGTGTGTGTGTGTGTGTGTGTGTGTGTGTGTGTGTGTGTGTGTGTGTGTGTGTGTGTGTGTGTGTGTGTGTGTGTGTGTGTGTGCGTGCGTGCGTGCGTGCGTGCGTGCATGCGTGTGTGTGTGTGTGTGTGTGTGCATTTGTATGTGCGTATGCACATGTGATTTCTAACCTCTTACCTTAATCCAACCCTTCACACATTTTCCTTGCCTTATCTCTAATTCTAACCAGGAAAACATGTTTTCTTATGTGCGCATTAAAATGTCAAAATAGGACCTGTAAAAATGATAAAATGTTAGTCTGTACATCAGTGGGAGAGCAGGCAACCTTTAAATAGCCGATTTCTTGACAGTCTGTTTTGATGGCACTATAATGATCTAAATGATGGCAGACGACTGAACTACCTTCACATACCATGATTAAATTAAAATCATACGTACACATCAAATCACAGGCACCAACGCCATCCATGGTCATTGACATCAGAAATCAGAAGCGTCATATTACAATTGCCTCTTCTGATACATCGTCCTCCTCTGAACGCGTACAGAATTAGCAGCTCTAGAGAGTCAAGGACGCGGCCACCTGGCTTGTGCAGTGTCGTGTGAAGTGAGATGCCTCCTCATCACTGTTTCATCCTGCCACCGCCAGCAAACTGGTGTTTTAGCAGGACAGCTAATTATAGTTAGACAGAGGGATGCGGATGCAGCACACAACATGTCTGCACCTTTCACTTGCCTGCCATATAATGTCCCACAGCAGAACACAACAACATGTCTGCACCTTTCACTTGCCTGCCATATAATGTCCCACAGCAGAACACAACAACATGTCTGCACCTTTCACTTGCCTACCATATAATGTCCCACAGCAGAACACAACAACATGTCTGCACCTTTCACTTGCCTACCATATAATGTCCCACAGCAGAACACAACAACATGTCTGCACCTTTCACTTGCCTGCCATATAATGTCCCACAGCAGAACACAACATGTCTGCACCTTTCACTTGCCTGCCATATAATGTCCCACAGCAGAACACAACATGTCTGCACCTTTCACTTGCCTGCCATATAATGTCCCACAGCAGAACACAACATGTCTGCACCTTTCACTTGCCTGCCATATAATGTCCCACAGCAAAACACAACATGTCTGCACCTTTCACTTGCCTGCCATATAATGCCCCACAGCAGAACACAACATGTCTGCACCTTTCACTTGCCTGCCATATAATGTCCCACAGCAAAACACAACATGTCTGCACCTTTCACTTGCCTGCCATATAATGTCCCACAGCAGAAGTCTTTATAGCTCCAATAACATCGGCTTTTTGGTTTGGGGGATGAGTTATCAGACTCTTTAAGGAAACCATACCTTTATGGCTGTGTTCATTCCCATGGACACAGTGAATAAACAAGTCTGCACAGACGCTGTGAAATTAAACTTAAACTTAAAAACAATATAGTATACTAGGCTGTTAGTGTCAAGTGCGGGATGATTTTTCCACTGGTGTCCATGTATTTATTTGATACTTTACATGTACGTGTCGTGTATTGATCTGATTAGAGTCAGGAAGCATTTTCTCAGCTATGTTTGGAGATAAGTATAGTCTGCAGAACACTATACAAACAAATAGACAGACACACACTCCGCACTTCTGTAACTAGCACACGCACACACATGCTGCACACGCTCACACTTATGGTCACTTTGCACAATGAAAGGTCACTTTAAAAAACAAGAACGGGAGTGGTTCTTGTATAGTAAACAGAGGGATAGCGGTATAGGGACACATAGTATGGCTGTAGATTGTATAGTATAGCATTGTATAGTAGTATATAAGACCCAGTGCCTCATCCGTAGCTAACAGTGTATTGCACTATCACAGGACCTAGCATGTCTTACCATGCTTTTGTAGAACTCATGTACATATACCTGATGTCTTTACTCGTATTGCTTGTATTATTGCACAAATGTCGCATTCTCATCCTATTGGATTCTTATTATTGTATTATGGACAATCGTTGCGGGAAAGACCCCCCACATTTCACTGTATACTTGTATGCCGTGACAAATAAAACTCTTGACACACAGACACACACATTTTATTTTTTTAAATCCTCTCAAAACGTGAAATAGGCATATTATTTAGCGTTACTACTCCATGGCTTTTGTGTTAAATGCCCCTGCATACCTAGTTCCACTTGATATGATGTTGTTTTTCCATCAAAACTGACAGACTTTGAAGGCTAATTTCTAGATATATAGTGTCACAAGCTCATAGGAAGTTGAAAGCCGGCAGCGTCCTTGTTGCAGGAAAATGGGGTGAATATGAGTTGTTGAACCGTGCAGAGGAGTGCGTGTTAAAAATGTAAATGTTAAGTATTTACTTCTGTGGTCTATAGACGGTTTCAACTTGACACCATAAACATTCTAAAAGGACCAAAGTGTATTTCCTGTTGCAATGTTTGGTACACTTTGGTCCAAACTGTTCCAGAATTCTAGTGAAACCGTTATATATCATATTATAATTAGGGCTGTCAGTTTATCGCGTTAATTAGATTAATTAATTACACAGCAACTTATCGCGTTATGAAAATTAACTCAAAATTAATTACAAAAAAAATTATTTTTATTTTTTAATATTTTTATTTTTTTTTCATTCATTCCATAAGAACGTAGAATACACATTACAGACTTTTTTTTATATGGTCCATTTGCATGTTCTTGGTATCTGATTCTAGGGACATCTATGGATCTCAGGGAATGTATTCCCAGTGTCAGAAATACTGTGTCTGTTACTAGACTTGAGTAAATTGTAATGAACCAAATGAGAATATCAATAAAAAAAAAATGTATCTTTGACTGTGAATAACACTATGCTCAAATTGACCAGACCTGAAAAATCTAAGCAAATTAATAGATGGAAGATGATTAAACAGAAGGTTTTGTAGATACAGTACTGAATTCTGCCATCCGGACACATGCAATTTGAAATATGATTATAGAATATAGAATATCAGGCATAAAATGGTTATGCGATTAAAATGCGATTAATTGGATTAATTAATTACAAATCCTGTAATTAATTAGATAAAAAAAATTAATCGCCTGACAGCACTAATTATAATATAATCTCCTTGTATCTATGGCGATGGTCTGAATGTCTATCTGCTTGTATCTATTGTGTGCGACAGAATAAGGCTGAACCCTCTAAATGTCATGTTGTATCCAACAATAAGCCTGAAGAAATGATCTTAACAAATGATCTCAATACCTTCTATGCGAGGTTTGAGGCTGGGAATAACAACACCAGCCTACGAACCACTGCAATGGAGGGGGGGGACACTGCTGATGGAGACTCAGTGTTCAGGGTAACAGAACATGAGGTGAGGAGGACCTTTAAGAAAGTTGCGTCCTAAAAGTCTGTGCCGACCAACTGGCCCCGGTATTCACTGACATATTTAACCTGTCCTTGGAACAGGCTGCCATCCCCACCTGTCTGAAGAAGTCCACTATTATCCCTGTACCCAAAAAATCCAAGCCTGCTTGCCTCAACGACTACCGCCCTGTAGCTCTCACTTCCATAGTGATGAAGTGCTTTGAGAAGCTAGTAAAGGGCTACATCTGCTCCTCCCTCCCCATCAACCTGCACCCTCTGCAATTTGCATACCGCCCCAACAGGTCCATGGAGGACGCCATAGCCCATGTGCTGCACACAGCAGCATCACACCTGGACAAGAGGCAGGGGAACTATGTGAGAATGCTGTTCATCGACTACAGCTCAGCATTCAATACCATAGTCCCCTCCAAACTCATAACCAAGCTCAGGGACCTGGGCTTGAACTATGACCTCTGCCAGTGGGTCTTGGACTTCCTGACAAGCAGACCCCAGGTGGTGAGAGCAGGCAACTGCACCTCCTCATCCATCACTCTCAACATAGGGGCCCCCCAGGGCTGTGTTCTGAGTCCCCTCCTCTACTCCCTGTACACACATGACTGTGTGGCACAGCGGAACAACAACACAATCATCAAATTTGCTGACGACACAGTAGTGGTGGGCCTGATCTCTGCAAACGACGAGAGGGCCTACCTGGAAGAGGTCAAGGTCCTAGCGGGATGGTGTCAAGAGAACAGCCTCTCCCTGAACGTCAGCAAAACAAAGGAGATGATTGTGGACTTTAGGAGGTCGGGGGTCAAGGACTACAGCCCCCTCAGCATCGACGGGGCACCGGTTGAGAGAGTGAACAGTTTTAAGTACCTCGGAGTCCACATATCCGAGGACTTGACATGGACCACACACATTGACAGTGTTGTGAAGAAGGCACGGCAACGCCTCTACTTCCTCAGGCGCTTAAGAAAGTTCCAAGTCAGTCAGAAGATCCTTAAGAACTTCTACTCATGTACAATAGAGAGCATCCTGACTGGCAATATCACCTCCTGGTTTGGGAATAGCACCGCACAAGATCGTAGCAGACTACAGAGAGTGGCCCATTCAGCCGACCGCACAATTGGAGGGGGGCTTCCCACTCTCCAGAACATTTACAACAAGCGGTGCATGGGTAAGGCTAAGAGAATTATCAAAGACTCCAGCCACCCAAACAACTTCCTCTTTGAACTGCTGCGGTCAGGCAAGCGATACCGGAGTCTCATGGCAAGCACAGAAAGACTCAGAAGAAGCTTCTATCCCCAGGCCATCAGGATGCTCAACAAACAATAACACTATGTAACAACCATCAAATGCACTCACAGCACACACATCCACACGCACACACTCACTTTAAACAAACAACTCACTGCAGCACCCACTTTACCCACTTTAGAACACCTAAACACACTTTATATTTATTGGTAAAGAATTTGCACTACAACCCATACCTCATTACACCTTACTGTAAATTGTACCTAAATTGTACCTTATCCCATTTCTGCTTTGCACTGTATAGTATATTGTATATTAGTATATTGTATAGTAGGGCTGGGCGATATGGCCTAAATATGATATCACGATATTTTCTGACCTTTCGGCGATACACGATACACATCACAATGTTTTTCCTTTTTTCCCCAAACAGTTAAATTTTTTATGAAACTACTGTATATTTGTATGTCTCTAAATGTTTTGATGAATTGAAAATGGAGGACCCTTATGTAAAAAAGACGAAAGTCTTTTTCTGGTCTTCATCCTCCAGTCCACTGTTGTTGTATTGAGCTGTACTGTATTGTACCCATTCTGCAATCTGTTAATACAGTTTTCAATCAATCAGACAAATGTATAGAAAAGCTTTTATTATAACCATATAACAAAAAATTATATTGTTTATGAAAATGATTTAGCCCTATGCTTGACTTTATTATTTTAGGCATGGCAACAAATAAAATAATAATACAATTAATAAATAAATAGGCTACACATCTCTTTTTGTGTTACAAATTGTGCTCACCGATATGAACATAGGCCTCTTTACTTACTTAAAAAAGGAAACATCAAGAAATATGTTTATGGTATTCCACCATGCCATGTGTGTTTTTATTTTATAATGCTCATGAGTCATGATTATTGCTGAAGTCTGAGTCATACAATACTCACTGGCTTTCATAACCTAACAGACTAACTTGTCTTGCTCAAAACTTGTTTATGAGTTTTAATAAGAGAGCACTATCTCTCTCAACCAAAGCAATGCATGGTAGACGGCAACAGAACTATTTTGATTGACAGTCGATTCTGCCAATTACGTCACACCGCTTGCACCCGCCTCTGCTGTTCTTACCACCAATCGGCAAGCGCTTATTCGTTGTTTTACTTCCGGGAAGTCCGCCATTGATCTACACGAGTATCAATAACAAACCTACCGGAGCTAATAGCGTTAGCTCCCCGCCACCCACGAGTAGACTACCAGCGCTCCGCAGGAGTACCAAACGAGGCATGAAGATTTTACTGGAACGAATGTTATAATAAAAGCTTTTCTATACATTTGTTTGATTGAAAACTTTTAACAGATTGCAGAATGGGTACAATTCAGTACTCTGAGCAAAGGAAGGAACTGAGATATGAATGACCAACAATGCTAGCTATGGTCGGGTAAATATGCTGATGTTATTGAACATGTAACTATATAACGTTAATGCCACCAAACTAATGCCTTTGTTAATCATAAGTAACTTTGATGCAGTAGTGTGTGTGGGGGCGGGGTTGTGCAGGTCGCCTGACTGAAACTTTTTTCAAAGTTTGAACGTGTGGACCAGATTGACGCGACACAATCCTCTAACGCGAGGGCAAAACATCACGATATGCACGATACGTTTAAAAAGTGTATCGTTAATGAACTGTACCCGATATTTATATAATATCGTCATATCGCCCAGCCCTATTGTATAGTATATTGTATGGTAACTCAGTTATTCTATTCTACTCTGCATTGAACACTTGTGTCTACGTACTTGACTTCTATTTTATACTTGCTATACTTATTTTATACTTATCTATTTTTGTCTAGCACAGTCTCTGGAGCGTAACAGAAAGAAGCATTTTGTATAAAAGTATTCTGTACTTCTGTATGACAACTAATAAAGAAACTTGAAACTTGAAAGAGAGTTAAGTAAAGGCAGAGGGCAATCAACAGAAAAAAATTATGGGATGTATGGGCGATGTCCTCAATGAAAATCAACAATGAGAGCTTCAGCAATCACAGACTGTCTCTAGGGGTTAGAAGTGGCACACACACAGTGGGGGGCCTGACCCCCATATGTGCACCAGACAGACTCTACTCTCTCTCTCTCTCTCTCTCTCTCTCTCTCTCTCTCTCTCTCTCTCTCTCTCTCTCTCTCTCTCTCTCTCTCTCTCTCTCTCTCTCTCACTCACTCTCGTAAAACTATTGCATGCTCTCATCTCTGTATCACACACAAAGACATACGCACACACACACACCAACAAACACACGTGCACACACACACACCAGACACGCAGACCTACCAAAACACACACAGCATGGGGTAAGCCAAAACATGATGAGAGTTTATAAGGAAGATGGGGATCACACACACACACACACACACACACACACACACACACACACACACACACACACACACACACACACACACACACACACACACACACACACACACTGAGGTTCACCACCATCCATCTGTGACAGGAGGGACAGAGCAGCAGAATGACAAGGCTGACAGCATTGCTGTCGGCGGAGGGACCATAACAAACACATTCGCCTGGCCTCAATTTGAGGTCATTGAACTGTGAGAGTTTTGTTTGTGTCTTTAAATTGCCCAAGTCTGAGGTCAGGTTTTTTTTGGGGGGGGGGGGGTTAACAACTCTCGGAGCTTCCAGGACACAGAGGTTAACATAGTTCTCCTACAGGTGACAAGTTGACTGTGTTTCTCTTTTTGTTTGATTTACTTTTTCTTTTCTGTCCTATAAACAGCTGCCCTATATATGTTATATATAGACATATCAAGTTCAAGTTTTGTCTTATTTGTCATGTAAGGTATTGTACATTAGAGCTGGGCTGTTAACGGCGTTAACGTGCTGCGTTAACGCGAGACTAGTATCGCACGATAATATAATTGACGCCGTTAATCTTTTTCTCAACGTTGGGTCTGTATTGTCCTTAAATACTTGCCGTAGTTCACAGCTGTGGTGCCCGGAAGTGATTGCACGTATGTACCGGAGCTGTAGTCAGAATAATGTGTAATGTGTTAAACTAAAGTAACTTTAGTGGTCCGGTAATCATTGTTATACAGGTGAGGTTAAGAAGTCCTCAGGATATAACACAATTCGGCGATGAGGACGTCTGAATCTGCGCAATGCAAGAAAGAAGAAGTCCGTTGAGAGCTTTGTTTACATTATTAACGTTAGCTTAGCGAGTTAGCATGTTAGCTCACGTTACTCGGGCGGCACTTGAAAACATCTACAAGAGGAGGAAATCCACTTTACACACTAAAGGAAGGATCAACTGGACTATCGTGAGTGTTTACAACAGAAATGGCTTGGGTTATTGGAAATATTGGACCGTTTGATGACAATCTGGAGCAATATGAAATGAAAATGGGAGACCCTGATGTTAGCATGTTAGCTCACGTTACTCGGGCGGCACTTGAAAACATCTACAAGAGGAGGAAATCCACTTTACACACTAAAGGAAGGATCGACTGGACTATCGTGAGTGTTTACAACAGAAATGGCTTGGGTTATTGGAAATATTGGACAGTTTGATGACAATGTGGAGCAATATGAAATGAAAATGGGAGACCCTGATGTAAACAAGACAAACGTCTTTCTCTGGTCTGCATCTCCTTAACAATTGTGTGTATTGAGCTGTACTCCGACTGTAGTAGCTGTTCAGTGTTCTCTTGGAGGTGGACCCGAGACTGTAGTAGCTGTTCAGTGTTCTCTTGGATGTGGACCTGAGACAGTAGCTGTTCAGTGTTCTCTTGGAGGTGGACCTGAGACTGTAGTAGCTGTTCAGTGTTCTCTTGGATGTGGACCTGAGACTGTAGCTGTTCAGTGTTCTCTTGGATGTGGACCTGAGACTGTAGCTGTTCAGTGTTCTCTTGGATGTGGACCTGAAACTGTAGTAGCTGTTCAGTGTTCTCTTGGATGTGGACCTGAGACTGTAGTAGCTGTTCAGTGTTCTCTTGGAGGTGGACCTGAGACTGTAGTAGCTGTTCAGTGTTCTCTTGGAGGTGGACCTGAGACTGTAGTAGCTGTTCAGTGTTCTCTTGGATGTGGACCTGAGACTGTAGTAGCTGTTCAGTGTTCTCTTCATTCATGGAACCGTTACACTGAGCTTGCACTGAATTTGTTGAGAAACCTGCTTCTGCAGCAGTCTGTGTGTGAGCAACCAGTCAGCAGCATTGTGAATTCAGAGATTCACTAAAAGACACATTGAGAGACAGGTTTGTGTGTGGATTAAGAAATGAAGGTGCACAGAAGAAACTACTGACAGAGAGTGATTTGACACTGGAGAGAGCTGTCAATATCAGTGTAACAATGTTAATGGCATCAAAGGAAGGGCACAGACAATTACGATAAATCTGGTTTTAAAAGAAACACTGGAAATTACAAAAAGAAGAGACATGTTCATGCTGTTGAACAAGGAGATAGAACAGCTAGTGACTCCTCAGATGAAGAGGAGAGGATACATCTCCTCCTCCGGTCATTATTTGGGTAGAACACACATTTTGAATGCATTTGGCAGACCCTTTTCTTTTTTTTTTGCCATTTTAATCTAGATTAATCTAGATCAATTCCAGGATTGCAGGTAGATTAATCTAGATTAAAAAATGTAATCTATGCCCAGCTCTAATATATATATATATATATATATATATATATATATATATATATATATATATATATATATATTAGGGCTGTCAGTTTATCGCGTTAATTAGATTAATTAATTACACAGCAAATTATCGCGTTATGAAAATTAACTCAAAATTAATTAATTAATTTTTTTTTTTTTTATAATTTTTTTTTTTATAATTTATTTTTGTATCTCATTCATTCCATGAGAATGTAGAATACACATTTACAGACTTTTTTTTTTAATATGGTCCATTTGCATGTTCTTGGTATCCGATTCTAGGGACATCTATGAATCTCAGGGAATGTATTCCCAGTGTCAGAAATACTGTGGGCTAGATCCACAAAGAATGGATTGCACGGTGCAAGTTGCACCCTTACAATTCATTATGAATTGAAAATGGGGGACCCTGATGTAAACAAGACGAAAGTCTTTCTCTAGTCTGCATGCCCTTAACAATTGTGTGTATTGAGCCGTACTGTATTGTACCCATTCTGCAATCTGTTAATAACATTTTCATTCAATCAATCAATCTGCGCTGTGATTGATTGAATGAAAATCTTATTTTGAGTCAATTGTAATGAACCAAATGAGAATATCAATACATTTTTTTTTCTTTGACTGTGAATAACACCATGCTCAAATTGACCAGACCTGAAAAATCTAAGCAAATTAATAGATGGAAGATGATTAAACAGAAGGTTTTGTAGATACAGTACTGAATTCTGCCATCTGGACACATGCAATTTGAAATATGATTATAGAATATAGAATATCAGGCATAAAATGGTTATGCGATTAAAATGAGATTAATTAGATTAATTAATTACAAATCCTGTAATTAATTAGATAAATTTTTTTAATCACCTGACAGCACTAATATATATATATATATATATATATATATATATATACAGGTTAATACTTTGTGGACTATACATTGCATTACACTCTATTTTATTGTTCACTGGAATACATATTATATAGAATTATGTTCAATTTATGTTTGATACTTCATAGTTATAGGTTTACTTGAAAGGAGGATTTTTACTTTCACCAAATCAAATCAAATTTATTTATAAGGCCCGGCGACAACACACGTTAATGTCCCCATGGGCCGTACATGTCTTCTTTAAACAAGTCAAAAAGAAAACATAACAATAAGTCAAGAACAGAACAAGAACACCATAAGGTCCAACAAATTTAAAATAAATGCAAATAAATGAAAGAATGCAAGCACTCCCAGACATACCCCACGCGAAGGTAAGGAAAAACTCACTAAAACCTAAGACAGTGTGGAGGAGAGAAACCTTAGAAGGGCCATTCAAGGGGGGATCTCCCTTCTTAGATGTCGGTGATAGTAGTGTTGCAGACTAACAGTTGGTAAGCATGCACTCAAGTGTGTAGTGAAACACAGATGAGTGCATGCAATAGCAACTGAACATTTTGAAAGATTAAAGATAGAGCTGATAGCGATAGCAACTGAACATTTTGAAAGATTGAAGATAGAGCTGATAGCAAATCTATTTGAGGCACAGGGGCGGCGCAAAGAGGGTCGCGTCCTCCCCGTCTTAATCACGGGACATTCAACACTCCGGTCATTGCTCAGAGACAGCCGGAGACAGGGAGATAGGGGGCGGCGCAGAGAGGGTCGCAACCTCCCCGACATCATCGCGGGACGTCCAGCACTCCGGTCAGCAACTCACAGGGGGACAGGGAGACGGGACAGGCGTTAGACAGCTCGTGTGATTGTAGTGGGCGGACATAGCAATAGATACAAGTGGTAAGCATATATGTGAATAGAGTAGATATATGAAGTAAGCATATTATGTGAATAGAATAGAAGTACTTAACCCAGCAATGAAACCGCGTTGACACACCAGTTGACAGGACCACGGACAGATGACGGTAAGTAGCTGATCCAAGGCCTCGATGGTGCATGTAGAGCAGTCACTGCAATCTTGGCCAAGACCCGAGGCATCCATCACCTTAGTCAGCGCTAGGAGACAGGCACTCAGAGAGATGGGGGAGGGAAGGGGGGGAGGGAAGGGGGGGAGGGGGGAGAGGGAGGGGGGAGAGGGAGGGGGGGAAGGAGGGGGGGAAGGAGGGGGGGAGGGGGGGAGGGGGGGGAAGGGGGGGGGGGGGGAATAGTTAGAGAGTTCCCATGTTTGTGGTGCTGCAAAAAAGCAGACATGGGGGAAAATAAACTTCCTAACTAAACTAGACAGATTAATCTAAAGGTCAGTCCCCGACCAGGTGAGATCAGGGTAGGTTGAAGGAGAGAGAGAAAAGATGGGTCTTAAGCAGGGATTTAAAAGCTTCGACAGAGCAGGCGCCCCTGATGATGGCAGGTCATTTGTTCCACAGGTAGGGAGCGCGGTAGACAAAGGCTCTGTGGCCGGCGGATTTCTTTTTAACCCTAGGAATCGATAGAAACCCCGCATTTTGTGAGCGCAGAGCACGAGCGGGCGAGTATCGGGAGATGAGATCGGATACATAGAGCGGTGCAAGCCCATTAAAAATGTTGTAGGTGAGGAGTAGCACTTTAAAGTCAGATCGGGCTTGAATAGGAAGCCAGTGTAGGGCGGACAAAACTGGTGTGATGTGATAACATTTTCTAGTTCTAGTTAGTATCCGTGCAGCCGCATTTTGCACGAGTTGAAGATTTTTGATGCTTGAATTAGGTAGGCCTGAAAAAAGTGCATTACAGTAGTCCAGACGTGATGAGACAAAAGCATGAATCAGGGTTTCAGCATCAGCCAGAGTTAAAATGGGGCGAATTTTTGCGATATTACGAAGATGGAAGAACATTTTGTGCATTAAATGAGAGGGAGGAATAAAAAATGACTCAGAGGTTTTTTATGGTGGAGCTCTGGGATACATGACAGGTATCAAAGTTGAGGGAGATGTCCTGAAACAGGCCTCTGTGGTTTGGGGGGCCAACAATTAACATCTCAGTTTTATCTGCATTAAGGAGTAGAAAGTTTTGCGACATCCACTTTTTGACGGCAAGCAAGCAGGCCTCAAGGTTTTGTAGTTGGGAGGAATCATTTGGCTTAATAGGTATATATAATTGGGTGTCATCAGCGTAAAAATGAAAGTTTATGCCAAATTTGCGTATGATATTGCCGAGGGGTAGCATGTAAATCGAAAATAGCAAAGGGCCCAGGACAGAGCCTTGTGGGACACCACATTGCACTGGGAGGGTCTCAGATGTTAAATCATTATAGACCACGCAGTGTGTTCTATCAGTTAAATAGGATTTAACTAGGGATGCCCCGATCATGTTTTTTGCCACCGATACCGATCACCGATCGTCTTGAGCCATATCGGCCGATACCGATCCGATATCGATCGTTTTTGATGATTTTTTTATTTATTTTATATATATTTTTTTAATAAAATATATATATTATATAATCATACTTGTAGTTGTATTATCTGCGAGACATCGCCACCACGCAACAAGTCAAAATGCTCGCTATCTGCAAACAGCTCCACTGTCTGTGTGTACTCGAGTAGCCTCCAGCTACAGCCAGGATTCTCCGGAGCTGCAGCTGGACCCTATTGATCACATTCAACATGCCCTCAGCTCGAATATGCACCGAATCAGTGTTATAAGACATTGATATCAGGAGCTATCTGTAGCTACTGCTAGCCGGCTATATAACGTTAAGACAACGCCTCAGTGAACTATTTTGTTTAATGGGACGTTTCGTTTTGAACAGTGAGCTAACGTGCGCTAACGTGAGCTATCATGCACTACTAGACTTGCTGGAGCATTTGTTGATATCAGGAGCTATCAGTAGCTAGCCGGCTAGATACCGTTAACAATGCCTCATGTATTAAACTAAAAGTGAATAGTTGACTGGGTCATTCTGTTTAAACAGTAACGGTAGCTAACGTTAGCTCACGGAGGTCCCAGTGTCCCACTAGACTAGACTACATTTACATTTACATTTACATTTACATTTAGTCATTTAGCTGACGCTTTTATCCAAAGCGACTTACAAGTTCTGTACGACAAGCCATCAGGAAGGGCACAACTCTATCAGCTGAGCAACAATGTTCATCAAAGTGTTGAGTGCTACAGTGTAGGTTAGTTTATTAGGACAAGTGCATGACAGTACGGTTAGTTAGGGTTAGATTTTTTTATTGTTTTTTTTTTTTTTTTTTTTTATTCAGATAATGGTTGAAGAAGTGCGTCTTTAGTCGACGGCGAAAGATTGGACATGATTCGGCTGTCCTAACTGGGGTGGGTAGTTCATTCCACCATTGTGGGGCAAGGACTGAGAATAGGCGACTTCTCTTTGATGACCCTCCCGGAGCTTGGATAGGAGTAGGTCTGAGGCGGCCAGAAGATGCAGAGCGTAGGGGTCTTGAGGGTGTGTAGTTAGAGACCATTGACCGGAGGTAGGCGGGAGCGGTTCCCTTTGCCGCACGGTATGCTAGGTCGAGGGCCTTGAAGCGGATTCGTGCAGCAATGGGGAGCCAGTGCAGGTCCCTAAGAAGTGGGGTGACATGGGCCGACTTCGGTAGGTTTGAGATCAGGCGGGCCGCTGCGTTCTGAATGAGTTGAAGAGGCTTAGTGGCAGTGGCCGGGAGGCCAGCGAGCAGTGCATTGCAGTAGTCGAGGCGGGAGATGACTGTTGATTGGACGAGGAGTTGGGTGGCTTCTTTTGTCAGGAAGGGGCGTATCCTTCTGACGTTGCTCAGGAGGAATCGGCAGGTTCTGGTCGTCGCTGCGATGTGAGCAGAGAAGTTCAACTGGTCGTCGAGGACAACACCAAGGTTCTTGGCGGTCGGGGACGCAGTCACAGCTGTATTCTCGACTGTGATTGAAAGGTCGGTTAGGGGGGAGGATTTGGCCGGCAGGTGGAGCAATTCTGTTTTGCTTAGGTTCAGTTTGAGGTGGTTGGACGTCATCCAGGCTGAGATGTCGGACAGACAGGCCGAGATCCGCTCAGAGACGTGGATATCTGAGGGAGGGAAGGAGAGGAAGAGTTGAGTATCGTCGGCATAACAATGGTAGGAGAAGCCATGAGACGTGATAATGTTACCCAGTGATTTAGTGTAGAGGGAGAAGAGAAGGGGTCCTAAAACCGAGCCCTGGGGGACACCCGTCCGCAGGGGGCGGGTGGCCGACAGGGTCCCTCTCCATGACACTTGGTAGGAGCGGTCATTGAGGTATGATGACAGCCATGTCAGCGCAGAGCCAGCCACTCCCATTCCTGCGAGGGCCGCAAGGAGGATCTGGTGGTTGACTGTGTCGAAGGCTGCAGATAGATCTAGGAGAATCAGGACAGAGGAGAGGCCTTTCGCTTTTGCTAAGTGAAGTGCCTCTGTGACCGCAATGAGGGCTGTCTCTGTGGAGTGACCAGTCCTGAAGCCTGACTGATTAGGGTCTAGGAGGTCATTCTGTAAGAGTAAGTGTTTTAGAAAGGAAGGAGAGAAGAGAGACAGGACGGTAGTTGCCTATGACGGTAGGGTTCAGGGTTGGTTTTTTTATGAGCGGCGTGACTCTGGCTTGTTTTAGGGAGGTGGGGACCACCCCCGAGTTGAGTGAGGAGTTGATGGTTGCAGTTAGGAATGGGAGGATGTCTGGTGCTATGGTCTGGAGGAGTGGGGAGGGTAGCTGGTCCAGCTGGCAAGTAGTCGGACGGTTTGACGTTACCAGTGTCAGGGTCTCTGCTTCTGTAATGGGAGAGAAAGATGACAGAGTGAAGGATGAGGTTCTCGATTCAGCATTTGGAATGGGTGGGGGTTGGGAGAAGGAGCTGCGGATGTTCTCCACTTTTTCCTCAAAGAAGATCGCAAAGTCTTCGGCAGAGAAAGATGAGGGAGGGGGGGGTGGGGGGGGAGTGAGGAGGGAGGACATGGTAGCATGCAGTTTGCGAAGATTCTTGGCAGAGGCCTCGATCCTATGGTGGAAGAAAGAAGCTTTGGCATTAGTGATGGTTTTGGAGAATGTTAACAAGAGGTTGTGATATGTGTCGATGTCAGCAGTGAGGCGTGACTTTCTATAGACTAGACTAGTGTTTACAGCCACGGGTGCGGGAGGGGCTGGAGGAGGAGGAGGAGGAGGAGGAGCAGACGCCGCAGCTCTCTCCGTGTGTCTGAGACAGAACTCAGCGAGTGAGATCTCCACTCAGAATTGGATCAAGTTTTTCGATCGGTTTTGACGATCGGCGAAAATAAAGCATTATCACCGATCACCGATCGCATATTTATACTGATTATCGGCCGATAACGATCGGTGGCCGATCGATCGGGGCATCCCTAGATTTAACCCAAGCTAGTGCATGATATTATTCTATAATTATAGCCTAGCCTACTTTTTCCCACCCCGGATACAAGCTCACTGTTAAAGCTGACCCTCAAGGTGCTCCCTGACCTCAGACCTGCCCCGTTCTCCTGTTTTCTTCCTCAGTTCACTGACTCCTGACCTGAGACCTGCCCCGTTCTCCTGTTTTATTCCTCAGTTCACTGAGTCCTGACCTGAGACCTGCCCCGTTCTCCTGTGTTCTTCCTGAGTTAAAAGACAACAGCTCTTTGCATCAATAACCAATCAGATGTTTTTGGCCTGCCAAGTGGTGTTCCTGGGGTGACGTCGCATGGGAAAATGAAGACCACCATCATGTCCCTCGTCAAAAAGAGACAGACAATGTACAAAGCCAACTGCTGATCAGAGGCTGGGAAAGATGTTTTATTATTAAAACATTTTGAATTCAGGTTAAAACTGCATGGGCTTGAAAAGTGATGCAGAGCTTGCTCTATTTATGCTGGGAAGGTAAACTCACGCTTGCTAATTTCCGCCAAAATTGCCTACTGCAGCTTTAACAACTGTCCCTTACGGACGGTGCTATCATGGAAAGGTAGGGAGGGTCAAGCCTCCTGGTTTATTGGGTATTCATAAGGAATAAATTACACATCAAACATCAAAATACATGATCAAAAGCACAGAGAGCATAAGAGATGAATGCCTGGACAATCCATTAAGCTGGTAAAGGCTTGGAAATAGCTGAACAGGAAGGTTTACAATCAGGAACATAGACTAGAGAAAACAAGACGAGAACAGAAACAGCATCAAGACAGGCAACTTTACATCAGCAGTTAAAACAATTCAGCATGCAATTTGTAAAACATAAAGAATATATAGGCACTAATGTTTTTTTTTTTATCCACTTTTTCTCCTTATTTTTTCTATTTTTCTCCCATCCCAATTTCGTAATTCCAATTCTCCCCTCCCCTGTCTTGAACGTTGCTAGACTATGCCTCCCACTGGTCGTCTGTAGTGAGGATAGAAGCCTTGCATCACGTGTCCCCTCCGGTACACGAGGAGGCAGCCTGTCGCATCTTTTCACCAGACAGCTCGAACTCTCAGTGGCGAGGAGTAACGCGTGGGAGGCTCACGCGGCCCCCGATACTTCCTGTTTCTGCTGTACAGGCGTCACCCAACCGACCTGTAGGAGTCGCTGTAAACAACGTCCAATCCCCACCCACCGGCTTTCCCACCCTCTAACACTGCCAATTGTGTTAGTATGATGGCCGGCCAAGCCGGAAGCAACGCAGAGAGCTGGGCTCGATACCAGCATCTCCTGAGTTAGTGGCGAGCACCTTGCCAACTGCGCCACCCAGCCGCCCATATAGGCACTAATGTTGAAGGGATGGGTTTTAGGTAATTGGAGATTGTAGTGGATTACTGTAATTTAATCTAATATATTGCATTTGGTATTTGCGGTGAGTGAGTGATTCAAATCTTTGGAGGCTTTATTTTGAATGCAAGTACTATTTTATTTTCTCTTTTGAGAACACAAGGGGAGAGAACGTTTTTTTTTTCTTTTTTTCTTTTTCTTTTAAGCAATTTTGGTCTAACGGCAGTGATTTGATTATGACTTTTGTGAAGCTCAGTGTACCAGGCAGGATAGTCAAACAGACACTGAATTAGGGCATAAAAGAGTGGCTTACGGCTTTTGAGATTTAAGCACTTCCCTTGTCTGCACAAAAAAACGATAGTCTTGCATCCATTCTCTGAATAAAACCTTTGCCAATAGCATCACATGGGACAGACTGACAGATTGATCAATAACCATATATAAATACTTTACACTGTGTTTAGACTCAATTGTGTGTCCATTGTGCTGGAAACAGACCTTGATATCTTTTTTGTGGTCTTTGTTTCACTGTCTGCTCAAAAAGGAAAGTCTCCCAAGAGCACTTCAAAAACACAGAGATTCTAAAGCAGCCTATGCTTCGCTCCAGCCTTGGACAGTGTTGAGCGCCGGGTATAAATCAAAACATCACTCCGGCTTCTAAAGCCTCGTTCACCTGCTTTGAGTTTCTCTCCATTTTTCTTCCGTTCCCCTTTCCATATATCTAACCCACGCAACGAATTTCCCAAAGTGATACAAAATTCATACTTCAAGCGTAACCGCATGGTATAAATCACTCACCGAGTCACATGCTCGGGCGTGAGATAGCGGCGTGAGGCAAATTATTTTGGCTCCTCTTTGCTGCGGAGGCCCCTCTGCAGAGAGGCCTGGTGGTATACTGCGAAGAATGGAAACCTTGACGTATGCTATTCATCTTTCTGTCAGGACCGGAGAGAGAGAGAGAGAGAGAGAGAGAGAGAGAGAGAGAGAGAGAGAGAGAGAGAGAGAGAGAGAGAGAGAGAGAGAGAGAGAGAGAGAGAGAGAGAGAGAGAGTGTGTGTGGCTTGGGGATTGATTGATAGCGGCTCTGACAGCAGCAGGCCAGTCTGTCCAACTGTCTGTGGAAGAAGGGACTGCTGGCCATTCGGATCAGTGAAGAACTCAGACACTGCAGATGCCAAATATACTGTAACTGCAGGGTGAGGAGTGAGATCGCTCTCTTTCATCTTCTGTAAGATGCACACACACATACACACACACACACACACACACACACACACACACACACACACACACACACACATACACATTTTGAAATAGCAGAATTACTTGTGAGTTGACGTAAAATCTATGGTCCTGTTGGTAATAGTTTGAGAATATCAAATCAATAGTTGATGATTTTAATGCTTGATTGGATTAAATGGATATTCAAGAAAAGTGAGACGCTTGAATATATTATTTGCCATGGATGATTTGGAGTAGATTTGTCATATGGGATATTATTATTATTATACGTCCCTCCCAATGCCCTGCAGAAATACCCAATGCCTTTCATAATGAGTATGAACCGCATCTTGTCTCAGCTATGAATTGAACACATGCATCACAGGCGGATTCCCGTTCACGGAAAATCTGATTATAGATATCATGCACATTTGATATAATTATATTGTTTGCACCACGTTAATTTGGACCGATCACATGACACCAAAAGCAGTTATTGGAATATAATGCACATCAACGTTCAGCTCAAGCTATCACTGAACAATGCTACCATGCATTTCCGCCCACCATACCCTGATGTTCATAATCAACACAATTGCCACAATAACAAAAATATAAATATGGTAACTTTCTAGATTTCCCCACTGTCTTCCTATTGCAAAGGTTCGTGAAGGCTGGTTAAAAAAATCTCATTCATAGAGGATGCTGCATTATCCATCCAGGTGCTTTGCCAGCGTCTGTGCTTCTCTGTGCCCCGCTAGCATCATTTCCTATAACAAAACTAGTCATCTTTGACATCAAGATGCAACCCTGCACTCCATCCATCGAGCTTGAGTAAATTGACATGCTGACCTTGTGAAGTAAAAAGAGGTTAGAGGAGGAATGCACACCCAGCTAAGGCGCTGACTCAATATGGCAGGACTCTGAAAGAGAGAGTATAGAGATTATGGGGCATTGTGTATCTGAAAGTTATTGATTATTGCTGCTGACTATTGCATAATTGCCTTCCTAACCCCCAACCAAGTGCAACTCTATGCAAAAAAAGAACTATAACAACTAACCTCCGTGAGTGAGTGAGTGAGTGAGTGAGTGAGTGAGTGAGTGAGTGAGTGAGTGAGTGAGTGAGTGAGTGAGTGAGTGAGTGAGTGAGTGAGTGAGTGAGTGAGTGAGTGAGTGAGTCAGTGTCTGTCTGTCTGTCTGTCTGTCTGTCTGTCTGTCTGTCTGTCTGTCTGTCTGTCTGTCTGTCTGTCTGTCTGTCTGTCTGTCTGTCTGTCTGTCTGTCTGTCTGTCTGTCTGTCTGTCTGTCTGTCTGTCTGTCGCCTGCTTGCCTGCTTGGCTCATGCATGCAAGTGTTTGCTTCCTCAGTCACAGTCATCCATGTAATGCTGGATTTGTCAACCACACACTCTACAACTGCACACCCTTCTGGGCACCTAGGAAATGCTGGCACACCTGTTGTACCAATCATGCTTTGGATGTGCCTTCATCAGGAACCAATTACCTTGTGACCCCATCACATCTGACCAGAAATGGCCAATCATAAACCAACAAATTATTCTGTTTAATACTGCATGCATTTTGTAATGAATCTAATCATGTATTCGGCAGAGGATCTTCGAGTTTACTACTGGAAATTGCACTCGAACGGCTGACCAAGTGGTAAATACCACTGGTGAACTCGGGCAAGTTCCATGATACCCGAGTTCAGCGGTTGTGACGTATAATGACCTTTCACCTTTTGTGTTGCAAATGTATACTTTGTTATGAACATGGAGTATCATAATACATCATCAGAAATATGATGTTGACATGCTGGGATTCCCACGCCAACTTTTTGGGAAATTAGCTTATTTGCCATCAACCCTGGAGTTAGACAAGCAGATATACATACCCTTTTTTTCTCTGTGCATGCATTAGCTTAGGGAACAGCCGCACCGTTAGCCTAGCTTAGCGTCATTCACTGGAAGTAGGTGTGCCAGTGTAGCCTAGTTCCCAACAGTCACAAAATACACTCCAAATACAACTCCAAAACATTCCTGTAAACATGTTGTGACCTGTTTATTTACCATGTGAAAAAAATTAAAATTAGACATTTTCGTTTTCTAAGCACTCGTTTGCTGAACCACTGCTGCCTGGGCGCAGTGAATTCACGCATCACCTCAAAAGCTCTGTTGTAACTATAGAAACTGTGGCTAAACAATGAAGACACTTTTATGCTATTTTCTTTGGTCATAGACCTGTTCATATAACTTGAACTCCTGAGTAAACAAAATAGGTTACCCAATTTACGAGTATCCTAATGTTAGTCTTGTTTTTGGTGTTACATTATGTAACGCCAGTCAGCAAGCGAATGTAGCAATCAAATGGGTTGCAGGGACCGCTGAGGATTATACTAGGATAGTCCACCAAAGTTACGTCCTATTCATCAATCTCACAATATTCGCTACCGTTAGACAGATGGAATACAGCATTCCATCTAAAAACATAACTGAAAACTTACCAGAGTCATGGTTGCCAGTGTTTCACTTTCTCCTCTCTGTGCGATGCCGATGGATGGGATGGCCGTATCCTTCAGAAAACATCTCATGGTTCGGTTACTAAGTAGCATTTTTTCATAATAGTCATCTTGTGCAAAATGCTCTGAGCAAACACAATGGTTCTTGATTATTTGTATTGGTGTTCGAATCTATGTTCAGAGCAAGTAGCCATAGCTTCAACCAGTCCGGATCTTTAGTCGCTAGCTACTAACTTAGTCACATTGGTTTTATTGACGGAAGTTACCACGGGGCTTTTGAGGTGATGAAATCACTGCGCCCAAGCAGCAGTGGTTGGGCAAAAATAATTTCCGAGTATATATTTGCTTAGAAAACTAAAATGTCGAATTTTTTGTTTTTAATTCACGTGGTAAATACACAGGTCACAACATGTTTACAGGAACGTTTTGGAGTTGTATTTGGAGTATATTTCGTGACTGTTGGGAACTAGGCTACACTGGCACACCTACTTCCAGTGAATGATGTTAAGCTAGGCTAACGGTGCGGCTGTTCCTCAAGCCTAATGCATGCACAGAGAAGAAAAGGGTATGTATCTGCTTGTCTAACTCCAGGGTAGATGGCAAATAAGCAAATTTCCCAAAAAGTTGGCATGTTCCTTTAACATTGCTCAAACCACCTGCATCAAGAAAGAAAGGTTGAATAATCTGGCTGAATCTGTTGCCTTGCCTCGTTCTGATCGGTCAGAAACCTAACCTAACTAGCACACCCCTACCGTATCACCTTGGTCACATGATACATTTCTGACTTTACAAGTTAAGAACATGTTGAGAGAAAACTCCAAGGTCTCCATTCAACACTTTTTCATTCAAAGTGAGGGCCTGGGAGTCTGTATGCGGTGAGGGGGTTGGGGACAAGGGTGCAGAGGGGGGTGGGTAGGACATGAGGGGTGGGTAGGACATATGAGGGGTGGGTAGGACATATGAGGGGTGAGTAGGACATGAGGGGTGGGTAGGACATGAGGGGTGGGTAGGACATGAGGGGTGGGTAGGACATATGAGGGGTGGGTAGGACATGAGGGGTGGGTAGGACATGAGGGGTGGGTAGGACATGAGGGGTGGGTAGGACCTATGAGGGGTAGGTAGGACATGAGGGGTGGGTAGGACATGAGGGGTGGGTAGGACATATGAGGGGTGGGTAGGACATATGAGGGGTGGGTAGAACATGTGAGGGGTGGGTAGGACATATGAGGGGTGGGTAGGACATGTGAGGGGTGGGTAGGACATATGAGGGGTGGGTAGGACATATGAGGGGTGGGTAGGACATGTGAGGGGTGGGTAGGACATGTGAGGGGTGGGTAGGACAGATGAGGGGTGGGTAGGACATATGAGGGGTGGGTAGGACATGTGAGGGGTGGGTAGGACATATGAGGGGTGGGTGGGACATAATGGGGTGGGTAGGACATGAGGGGTGGGTAGGACAGATGAGGGGTGGGTAGGACATATGAGGGGTGGGTAGGACATGTGAGGGGTGGGTAGGACATATGAGGGGTGGGTAGGACATGAGGGGTGGGTAGGACATGAGGGGTGGGTAGGACATATGAGGGGTGGGTAGGACATATGAGGGGTGGGTAGGACATATGAGGGGTGGGTAGGACATGTGAGGGGTGGGTAGGACATATGAGGGGTGGGTAGGACATATGAGGGGTGGGTAGGACCTATGAGGGGGGGCTTGGGAGATGTGCAGATAACTATTTCTCATGCACTGTTTATTTTATTATTGAAACTCCAGCCAAAAAAAGTAATAGGCTGTACATATATAACACAACACAACACAACACAGTGTACAAGCTATATTCTATATTGTATGTCCAAAATATTGAGAAAAGTAAAGCTATTCGTCCAAAAGCAATTCTTCTGAAAGTGTTTATTTCTTGTATTTACCTCATACAGACGTTTTGGCTTTCACTTCTTTGCCGGGGTTGCCAGGAATACTGCAGGGTATGGTATTATGTCTCCAAAATGGATTATGACTTCCTGACAGATGGCCGCCTCTGAATGTCTCAATAATTCATTCAGGACCAAGGTTATGCTGCAGTCTAAAACAAATAGCCCCTTTGAATCCAAAGAGGAATACATTTGAACATCAAGGTATTTAGTCCTAAAACTAAAAGCAAAATGGCATTCCAGGGGGATAAAATGGAGTTCAATGCACATGCCAAATGAATGCAAAAAAAAAAAAAAAGGCACAAATGAATTTTCGAGTGAGAATTTTACTTCACTCTTTAGTAGTCGGCTCGTTCAGATAAGGGGGAAGATACTCCCGCTTGGCCCTGTACTCGGTTGATTGGGTTTGTAATGAGCTACTTAAATATGCCCCTACAAACAACACACAAACAGCTGACTGGTTGTTCTGATGCCAGGAACGGGGAGTGCAAACATCAGGAGTACCTGTGATACGGAGATAGGAGTGAAAGCAGAGAATGAGGCTTGACTTGTCTTTTCAGGGTAAACATGGGCTGTTGATGAGTGCAAACACACTCATACACATGGATACACACAAGCATGGGGGGTGAGTCAAGATCAAGGGGTCTCCTTCAACCTATCTTGATCTCACCTGGTCGGGGACTGACCTTTAGATTAATCTGTGTAGTTTAGTTATGGTACAGGGTACTACATGGTACCACTGGGTAGTTTACTATAGGGTAGTTTAGTTAGGGTACAGGGTACTACATGGTACCACAGAGTACTACATGGTACTGCATGGCACTACGGGGTACTACATGGCTCTACGTGGCTCTACATGGCTCTACATGGCACTACATGGCACTACATGGCACTACAGGGTACTACATGGTACCACAGGGCACTACAGGGTACTACATGGCACTACAGGGTACTACAGGATACTACGGGGTACTACATGGCACTACGGGGTACTATAGGGTACTACATGGCACTACGGGGTACTACATGGTACTTCATGGTACTTCTCTCTGAGTGCCCGTCTCCTGGCGCTGACTAAGGTGATGGATGCCTCGGGGTCTTGGCCAAGATTGTAGTGACTGCTCTACATGCACCTCCGAGGCCTTGGATCAGTTATTCACCGCAGTCTGTCCGTGGTCCTGTCAACTGATTAACAGTATTAACAGACTGTTAACAGATTAACAGTCAACGCGGTTTCATTGCTGGGTTAAGTACTTCTATTCTATTCACATAATACGCTTACTTCATATATCTACTCCATTCACATATATGCCTACCACTTGTATCTATTGCTATGTCCGCCTACTACAATCTCATGAGCTGTCTAACGCCTGTCCCGTCTCCCTGTCTCCCTATGACTTGCTGTCCTGGAGTGTTGACCGGAGTGTTGGACGTCCCGTGACGAAGGCCGGGAGATTGCGACCCCCTCTGCGTGCCCCCCTGTCTCCGGAGGTCTCGTAGTGGTGACCGGAGTGCCGGATGTCCCGCGATGATGTCGGGGAGTTCGCGACCCTCTCTGCGCCACCCCCTATCTCCCTGTCTCCGGCTGTCCCTGAGCAACGACCGGAGTGTTGAATGTCCCGTGACTAAGACGGGGAGGACGTGACCCTCTTTGCGCCGCCCCTGTGCCTCAAATAGATCCGCTATCAACTCTATCTTTAATCTTTCAAAATGTTCAGTTGCTATCGCTATTAGCTCTATCTTTAATTTTTCAAAATGTACAGTTGCTATTGCATGCACTCATCTGTGTTTCACCACACACATGAGTGCATGCTTACCAACTGTCCGTCTGCAACACTACTATCACCAACATCTAAGAAGGGAGATCCCCCCTTGAATGGCCCTTCTAAGGTTTCTCTCCTCCACACTGCCTGTGGAGCTTTTTTCCCTATTGTTAGGTTTTAGTGAGTTTTTTCCTTACCTTCGCGTGGGGTATGTCTGGGAGTGCTTGCATTCTTTCATTTATTTGCATTCATCTAAAAATGTTTGGACCTTATGGTGTTCTTGTTCTGTTCTTGACTTATTGTTATGTTTTCTTCTTGACTTGTTTAAAGAAGACCTGTACGGCCCATGGGGACATTAACGTGTGTTGTCGGGCCCTATAAATAAATTTGATTTGATTTGATTTGATTTGGGGGTGGTGGGGGTGTGGGGGGGGGGGGGTGAGACTGAACTAATAAGCAGTGTTTGGCTTTTTACTCAAATTCTCCTTACTCGCTACTTCTCTCAAAAGTAATGAATATTACGCGAAAATTAGACATTACTCCCTAAAGAATGTAATTCGTTACTTATGTTACACTTAAAACGCTCTGCAATGCGTTCTCACCAAAGAGTTATCTCATTCAATGGGACAGGATGCATTGAGAGAGAGGGCACTTGGCACTTATCTGCTCTTTCACCTTCAGCAGGATGAATTTAGGTTATATCAAACATACAGTACATCAAAAACTATTAAAGGTTTTGTGTCCAGAAAGTTAGTTTTGCCATATTTGTTGTATTTTTGACAAAATCAGTGGCCCTTTTGCTTTTGTGGTATTGGGCTGATTGTCGAATGGAAGAAGGGATCCCAGAATGTTGCACCTTTATTGCCGTGCTTTTTGTATGTGCCTATACAATTCTATATAAATAATAATAAAAAATTATCTTTCCTTCTTACATTTTTCTTTATTTTGTTTGTATTATCTGTATCCATACAATGGGTCAAAATATATAATTATATGGTACAACTTGAATAATGATATATAATATCATATCTACAATATTACCCAAATGCACAAAGGAGAATCTACACATTATGTTATTCTACTTATTATTTGGGTTGCATGCAGACTTTTAAATATAATAAAAAACACAAGATACTTGTTCCCAAATGAGGTGAGGTGAGTCTCATGTTACTCTATTTTCCATTTCTATATCAATCTGCTTGGCAACAAGCAATAATGGCCTCTGATTCATTGACAGACTAAACCAATGCATCATGGGATACATGCTGCCCTCAGTTTAGGCTACAGCTACTGTACCACAAACAGCAACGACAGCAGCTGATTTCAACATGGATATATGAATAAATTATCACAGAAGACATATATCTCAGACATATACAGGTTTTATACCTCAGAGTATACTCATTTCTCACCCAGATGTGCACTTGCAACAAGCGGTAAACTAGGAGGAATTTTGTCGTATTTGAGTTCACAACACAGCAGCAATTCACATACTATATGAATTGAAAATGGGGGACCCTGATGGAAACAAGACAAACGTCTTTCTCAGGTCTGCATCCCCTTAACAATTGTATGTATTGAGCCGTACTGTATTGTACCCATTCTGCAATCTGTTAAATAAAGTTTTCATTCATTCATTCATTCATTCAGCATTATGGTAGCAAATGGAGATGGACAAGGGGATGAAAAGAAGATAGGGAAATGTTTTTTATTCCGGGGGAATGAAATGTTCCGTTTTATCCTCTTCATCACTCGTACTATCGTTTGTGGCCATCTTCTGTAGCTTGTCACTCTGACTGTCTATTCTTCTGATAGCAGGTGTTTAATCAAATATCCCCACTTTCTAGTCTTGCACAAGGACCAATCAGCATGGGTATGGGCGGGTTAATTTTCCATTGATGGGGATTTGATTGGCTGTTTTTAAATAAATTGCGGCCGCAGGATTAATAACATTAACGTTAGTTCGGCCAGAGAAACAAATATACTAATTAAAATAGTTGGACCTGTGAGATTTGTACTTTGTATGTCTGCATTTGAAATGTAAGGAGTAAAAAGTATGTTTTTTTCTCTGAAATGTAATTGAGTAAAAGTACAAGTATACAAACCTAATAATACTTGAGTAAAGTACAAATCCCCAAAAGACAGTACTTAAGTATTGTAACGAAGTACAATTACTCAAGTACTTTACACCCCTGGTTATAAGGTTATGTGGTTGTGCCAATAAAGAGATGAGATAATTGCAGTATCTATTTAAATCCATCACAAATAGAATGGGTAACGTATCTCTCTTTCCCTCTATCTCTCTATAATACAGGCTGTCTTTCAGTGTGCGGATTTAGGAACAAGATGTAGGATTAAGGGGTAACATAGTCTCGCTCCCTCTCTTGCTCTCTAATTTATATTCTCGCTCTTTCTCTCTAATGTATTCTCTCTCTCTAATGTGTACTCTCTCTTTCTCTCTAATGTATACTCTGTCATTCAGATGTGCAAATGGAACAATCTGTAAACCAGGAGCGATTCTAGTTATTAGTGGCAATTGAAGGGGGAAGTCTTACATCCAATCACAATTAAAAAAGAAATTAATTAATAATAATAGAAAAATAAATAAAGTGCGAGACGAGACCGAGACCTTTAAAATGTGATCTCGAGACCAAGACCAGTCTCGAGTCTCAGTAAGGGTACTTACAAACAACACTGCTCCATGTTTTTTGTTGTGTTACAGTATAAACAGTATGTGGGACATGGGGACATGCTGCGGGGACACATAAGCATGTGACGTCATTCTGTCCTTTTAACTCTCCATTTCCCAGTGCCTCTGCTACAAAATCCTCCCATAAACAGAATAAGCACTGAGTGCCTTTCATCTGCACAGCTGGTTGCCGACCGGCCCACAAAATAGTATTTCATATTCCCCTCTATTTTCTCTTACTTGACGAGGCAATGCCATGGTTCCTTTGTGTCGCTTTGACAGAACACCATGGCAGAAAGTCTCTTGCTCATGCTTTACCTTGATGGGCCTTCTGGCTTGAGATTACTCTACTCTTAACTTTGGGATTAAAAAAAGCTCTTTAATTTACATTTGATTCCTCAATTTGGCAACCGTTGTGCAGAAATGCTTTAAGTTGGAATCTTAAGTCTAGAAATGGGCACCAGATCACAGTCCCACAGAGTTAAGCTCATTGCGTGAATCATTTGGGCTCTCTGGGTTTTGCCAATGCGGAACTTTTGAGTCCTTCTTTTAATGCCAATTCACAGGTAAGCTCAGTGGTGAATCGTGTCTGTTGAGAATTTTCTCTAAAATGTGGGACTTTTAGTTTTGCCATATTACATCCTGTAGGCTAGGTATCAGGAATTTCATTATACAGCAAGTATTACTATCCCTGTATGTCTATTGCAGCTATTACGTTTGAGTACCCTTGAGGCAGAGGCACTGAGAACTCAGTGTTCAAGCAATTCCAGAGCATTATGAGTAGAGTGAGTAGAATTAATAGATGAGTATCCAGTTCTAATTCTCCTAGTATATTCTCCCAGGAATATGGATGCTCTGTTTCCTAGCTACAGCACGTTCTCCGTGGCTGGTGAATGCTTATTTACTACCTTCAGACAACCTTTTTTCCCCCTCTGCTGTGGAATTGCCACCTCCCAAAGTCATCTCTAACTTCTTCTCTGTGTTTTGCAGTGTGCAACCCCAATCCCTTGATCTGTCTCAGTGAAATGGACAGAGCCGGGGCATATATAGCTGCTTGAAAGCAATGGTGCGGCAAGGAGGGTAATGCACTCCCCACAATAGCAAAACCTCACAGTGCATCATGGGGTGGAGGAGGGACATCTCTGGGAGAGAGAGTACACAAAAATGTTATCATTAAAGGGGAATTCCACTCTGGGTCTCTCTTGTATTCATAGAAAAGTTGCTTTACTACGGAGTAAAAAGAGCTACAGATATGGCCCTTAAACTATTGCACACGCTCCAACTTATTGCTTTACAAAGGAAAAGGGGCGGGCGTCAGACAATGCCAGTCAAAGGTTGCCACCAATCACAGACTCTGTTACCTGGTGAGAAAGAGAGGGAGAGAGAGAAAGAGAGAGAGAGAGAAAGAGAGAGAGAGAGAGAGAGAGAGAGAGAGAGAGAGAGAGAGAGAGAGAGAGAGAGAGAGAGAGAGAGAGAGAGAGAGAGAGAGAGAGAGAGAGAGAAGGAAGCTGATCGAGAGACAATCGAGGTATCAGAAAACTCCATTGTTGTAGTTCTTCAGAATTGAGTGAGTGTAGAGCTCATTATGCCATATATAGCTCTAACAAATTACCATTTACCACTGCTGATATTTCTGAGCCGAGATCACTTTGACCAGCAACATAGAGAAAAGTAATCAGTTATGCCTCAATGAGGTAAATTAATTGAATGTTGCTTTGCTCTGCTTAGCATGAAATAGAGACCCCCACACCAACACCTACAGGCCTATGTGCTATTTGGTAATCAGTACCATGCACACAAATACACAAGCATGTGACACACACACACACACACACACACATGCACACACGCACGCACGCACGCACACACACACACACACATACACACTGTGAATGAATGAATGAATGAAAACTTTATTTAACAGATTGCAGAATTGGTACAGTACGGCTCAATACATACAATTGTTAAGGGGATGCAGACCTGAGAAAGACGTTTGTCTTGTTTCCATCAGGGTCCCCCATTTTCAATTCATAGACATTTATGACATACACAACATACATGACATTTGTGGCATAGGGACATATAGGTATTTAGTACTGATACATTTGTGACATAATCGGTATTCAAATATACAGTACTGTTACCCCTAGATCCTGACAGAGTATATACATATGATGGGGAGGGGGGACTGTACATTAGGAGGGGGTGGGTGGGTGGGAGGGAAATATACATACGGCGGGGAGGGAATATATACATGCGGTGGGGAGGAGACTGTCTATTAGGAGGTGGTGGGGGTTTTGGGCATTTACGGTGGCCAGTTTCGAATTGCAGCCTCCCGTAGGTGCTCTTTAAGAGCGGTTTTGAATGTGGGCAGGGATTCACATTCTTTTACAGCTTTGGGTAGGGCATTCCACATTGTTGTGGCATAATTGCGAAACGTGTTTAGTCCCTTGTTTGAGCCGAATCTGGGTTTAACATGATTTGTTGAGCTTCCTCTGGTGTAGTGGTTGTGGTATTCACTGACCTTTGGGAAGTATTTTGACATGTACATGGGCACCCCGGTCGTATAGTGTATCTTGTAGACCAGGCCCATTGCAAGTTGCTGTACTCTGTCGTCTACTCTAAGCCATCCTAGGTTGTCA
Source organism: Notolepis coatsorum (assembly GCF_963971535.1). Lineage (NCBI taxonomy): Eukaryota > Metazoa > Chordata > Actinopteri > Aulopiformes > Paralepididae > Notolepis > Notolepis coatsorum. The sequence continues at coordinate 119,954,614 of NC_140169.1, forward strand.
AAGTGGGCAGGGGTGAGGTGGGTTCTGGGGTTCAGGTCAAGTAGTAGTCTGACCAGTTTGTTTTGTGATGTTTGTAATTTTGTTTTAAGCGCCTTTGAGGTGCTTTGGTACCATGAGGTGCACGCAGCATGCATAGTCATAGTACCCTTGAATGAGTGCTCCTGCCAGAGTCTTCAGGGTATTCTTGTTTACCAGAGAGGAGATCCGGTACAAGAATCTAGTTCGTTGGTTGACTTTTTTTATTACATTGGATGCCATTTTGTCACAGGAAAGATTTGCCTCTAGGATGGAACCCAGGTAGGTAATTTCGTCTTTCCTTGTGACAGTATTGTCACCCACTGTAACTGAGAAGCCGTCGGTCTTGCTGAGTTTGTTATTTGAACCGAAGAGAATGGACTCTGTTTTGCCCATGTGTAATGATAGTTTGTTATCCGCGAGCCATATGCAGATTTTGCCTAGTTCCGTGCTGAGGGTTTTTTCACCCTGCAATTTGTTCTTGTCAGAGACCAGCAGGGCTGAGTCGTCCGCAAACAGGAACAAGTTGCAGTCACAGGCTGACGACATGTCATTTGCATAAATTAGGAAGAGTAGTGGTCCTAGTATGCTTCCTTGTGGAACACCACAGCTCACTGTGAGGGGGGGGGATAGAGTACCGTTTACCTCTACCATCTGTTCTCTCCCCTCCAGGTAGGATTGCATCCAGCTCACTGATAAGCTATCAAAACCAAGCTGTCCCTCCTTCCACATGTCTCTCTCTCTCTCTCTCTCTCTCTCTCTCTCTCTCTCTCTATCTCTCTCTCTCACACACACATACACACACACATTTCTGAATATTTCCCCCTTTAACAAACACAAATTTGTGAATACATCTCTCTCTCTCTCTCTCTCTCTCTCTCTCTCTCTCTCTCTCTCTCTCTCTCTCTCTCTCTCTCCCTCTCTCTCTCCCTCTATCCACGTACACAGATCCCAAGAGCTTGCAAAGACAGCACATAACTTACCAGGGTTACCAGATAACAATTTTGTCCTCACTAAGCTATGGGCCACACGGATTATATACTGTGAAAATATATGGGTTTTCCATAGTAATTTATGTAGGATGCGTGACACCAGACAGTGTGTATTATTAACTGACAATTTGCAGAGGAGGGTTACTTTTATTTGCTGGAGCTCTAGTGACATCTAGTGGTCACTTTAGTCATTGCCAGGTGAATATGCACCTGTCCTAAAAATGATCAGTAAGGTTAGTTGTCAATGTGTAAGGTTGTCGTTTTCCACTTACAGTTCTAGTTGTTGGCGATAACAAAGTCAATATATTATCACAAATAAATAATAATCAAATATGGCAAAAATACATCAAGAACAAAGATAATTTACACCTTCATCTCCTGTAGGTCAGACTACTGTAATAGTCTCATTGCAGGTCACCCCCCAAAATAGCACTAAGGCAGCTATACAGCTTATTCAGAATGCCACTGCTAGATTTCTAACAAAGGCTTAGAAAGTTGAAGATATTACACCAGTTCTCGGGTCTCTTTATTGGCTACCACGAGCTCAGTGGTGAATGTCTCTAATAGATGGGGCTTTTAGTTGTGCCATATTACATCCTGTAAGCTACATTATCAGTACATTATGTCTAATGCATCTTGATTCAGTTTGATGACCCTTGAGGCGGAGTTCAGTGCTCAAATATTTCCAGGGCATTATGAGTAGAATGAATAGGTGAGTATCTAGTTGTAATTCATGCAGCATGCGGGGGAACATTTGTAAATAATATAGACGTTCTTGTTCCATGGCTACATTATATGTATCTATTATTAAAGAGATTTGCACTACCTCATTTGCATTTTCACCTTACCTTAAAGTTTTGTACCTCATTTTCTGCATTGTACCTCACTGTTTACTCATTCTTACATTGTATTGTATATTGTATATAATGTATACAATATTGTATATTCCTCTTTACTACTTTATGTTGAAGTGCCACGAAGTGACCCTTTTTGTATTTTGACATCCTGTTCTTTCTCTCTGACTTGTGTCCCTTGTATGATGTAATATATTAAGCATTATAAAGGATTAAATATAAGTATGTATTATAAGCTTGATAACAGGACGAGTAGGCCTCTGATATGACGGATGTCTTTTTGTATACTTATATAACCTGTATAACTATATACACTATAACTATACTACATTTAATGGAATATACACTATATAGTAGAGAAGCCTTCTGTTGCTGTAGGAATGTGGCCTTGAAAACGGCTCCAATGACAATGTGGTTAGAAGTGGTGGAGAGAATAAAAGCTGGCATATAATGGTAGTGTCTGGTTAGGAGCGAGGGATAATGGATGGATTATCCAATGGGGGGTCCGGGAGGGGGGGCGGGTACGAGCTAGAGCATATGTGTGTAGGGTATTAGATAGCAGGTATTAGGGGTATATCCTGTATAAGACATTTAACTAAATGGTGATTTCATTGGATGTGCACTTAATAATGCTTGTATATCTTATAGTGTGTTGTCATGTTTGTTTATATGTTTGTTTAAAAAAATAATTAAAAAATTAAAAAAATTAAATACAAAAAAAGAAAACGGCTCCGAGCAGAGGAGCAGAGGAGGGAATGTGGCAGGGTTAATCCTTGCAGTCCTGAAGCAGAGGGAGAACCTCTGTATGATGTTTTAACACATACAGATACAGCCATAAATAGTCATGGAACAACTGCTTTGGGGCCGTTTTGATGCCGTTTTGCTGGTTAATGTTAACAATGACCAGCGGGGGCGCTCTCATACAGCTGGTGACAACGTGCCGAGGTGCCTGCTCTCTGTTCATTCAAGAAGCTCCGCCCTCGACAAAGGGAGAGAGAGGCTGAGAGAGAATGAGAGCGAATGGCCAAAATGCACTGTGTTCTGACCACATGTTTTGGCTCAAATACATAGTATTATATTGTATGCCTCGTTTTATAAAATATCCTTTGAGCGCAAGCGATTGATAACTGTCAACGTTGAAACGGCACAAGCTCTTATTTATTTTTTAAGCGGGCCGCTTTTATTATGAAATTCGTATTATGAAACAGGAAACACCCCGACCATTGTCTTCAACTTAGCTCACTACGATTCAACCTATTGCGTGGCACCACAGAGAGACGTTGTAGTATCGGCGTCTGTGATTTGCCTAAACGTTCGGCTGAGTCTGCAGCAGCCGTAGTGGACGGGACAGCCAAGTTAGACAGATATCATTAGAATATTATTCTTTTGGTAACGTTTTATTTCTGACTACAGTACAGTATGTATTACTATCTATTACTACCTACTATGGGCCAGCCGTGTATAGGTGTAACAGAGTTATAATAGTTCAATGGTTGTGATGGCGGAGTTAGCGACGTGTTTTATTTACTACTACCTACTATGCTGCTATGTCTATACTACTATCTACTACTACTTTGTATCACAAACAGTACTGTATTTGCAAAACTGATATGTCATAAATGTATAGCTGTAGCAGTACTGTCTACCTGTATGTCATGTATGTCATTATGAATTGAAAATGGGGGACCCTGATGTAAACAAGACGAAAGTAAAAATAAAACGTTCAAACTTCCAACTTGTGTATTGTTTTCATAAAAGTCGACTAAGATTGTACTCTTGTATTTTGCACTGTACAGTATGTCACAGGTGAGCTTGCTAGCCATTTGATTGTTAACGTGATATAGGTGACCATATTTTGATTTCCAAAAAAGAGGACATAGCGTGGAATAAACTCGCCGAAACGGTAAAGTGTGCCACTGGCATGCCGTGATTCCGATCCGCGTGAAAATATTTACGGCCATAGAGGAGACCGTGGGACACCTTTTTGCAACCGAATATGTGTCTCGAATTTGCTCCCACGCGGCGCGCAAAATCGCGCAAGTCTTGTTTACATCAGGGCCCCCCATTTTCAATTCATCATAAATGTACAGTTCCCTCCCCCTTGTATATATTTACTGTATGTCACAAATGTAACAGTACTGCTTTGAGGTCTTTCTCTGGTCTGCATCCCCTTAATAATTGTGTGTATTGAGCTGTACTGTACCCATTCTGCAATCTGTTAATAAAGTTTTCAATCAATCAATCAATCAATCAATCAATCCCGCAGTGCAATACTCCAATTCAGCCATTGGGTGGGATGGTCATGTGACCCAAATCAGCCAATGGAAGCGAGGGTCCTTAAAGTGTGGGTCCTTAAAGTGTTGCGGTCCTGAGAGTGTTGGTGCTCTCGTCCTGCAGCTGGATACTATTGCCTCACAGCTCGGCTGTCAGCGCGGCCCAGAGAGCGCCGCTGGCTCTGCGGCTCTGCAGCTGCATGCTTCTCCGGGAGTCCGGTTGGATAATGCCATGTAAAAAGTCGCATGCCTGACATATCGGCATGTAACTCCAGAACCGAGGCACGGATTGTGGCGATCCAGATGGCATTCGAACGGCAACGAATAGCGCTTTAATTCGGTAATTTATATGTTCGGCGAAAAATGCAGCCCCGAGCCTTCAGATGCTCGCAAAGGGCCGTGAAACTGAAACTGAAAAACAGTGAAACCCCGGACATTTCGATGAATTAATAAACCCCCCCCCGGACGCCCCGGACAGGGCGTGAAAAGAGGACATGTCCGGGCAAAAGAGGACGTTTGGTCAGCCTAACATAGGGGGAACATAGGGGGAACATAGAACCTGGGGAACATAGAACCCTTTTGCGGATGGGGGAACATAGAACCCTTAAAAAAAATACAAATAAAAAAGCGGGGAACATAGAACCCGGGGAACATAGAACCCGGGGAACATTCTCGAAGTCAACTTCCTGCCTGTTGTTGCTACGCAACTGCAGCGTGGGGGGAAACTGCCCCGCCTGGTACATTGTGTACGGTTCATTTAGTGCAGAAACGGATTGTTAAAGCGGCAAATTAAAGACAATCAAGCGGAATTTTCTTCAGTCCTTCACAATGCCAAAGAGCTGCTGTGTTACCCGTTGTACTAATGACAAAAACAGAAATCCAAATCGCAAGTTTTACACCATCATGGAGGAAAAAGTGGCTGTGGCTAACTTTCGGCTAACTCGCTCTGCTGTTGTGGTTGTGGTAGCTACATGCTAAGCTAACGTTAATCACATCATATCGAACCGATAGGAGCTTATCTTATCTAATCTTACGTGGATGTTTGATCGGGTAGTGGCACACGTGGTACCACCACGTAAGATTAGATAAGATAAACTCCTATCGGTTCGATATGATGTGATTAACGTTAGCTTAGCATGTAGCTACCACGACCACAACACCAGAGCTAGTTAGCCGAACGTTAGCCGCCAGCCACTTTTAACTCTGTGATGGTATAAAACTTGCGATTTGGATTTCTGTGTTTGTTTTGTTATTAGTACAAAACGTAACATAGCAGCTTCAATTTGGGTATTCGAGAGTTGGCCATGTCTGTATGTGTTTTGTATGGACATTATGTCACGTCAATCAGGGGGAGCTTCTTTGAATCATATCTCGCCTTAGAATCACCAGAAAGGCTTTCGAAATAGTGAAATGCCATGTTGGCCTCAATATTTTCAAAACAAATCGTATGAAAATGTTATGAAATGAACAAGAATGTGATAAAACATGTAATAAAAACAGACCTCAACACATGCATTTGATACTAGAAATCCGTATGGTCCCCCTATACCAAGATGGCGGCGGTCTCGTGACATCAGAGTGTCTTCGAGAATAGGGATGACCCCGTTTATTCGAGTCTTGACTCTTGACGTACGTGGTTGTAGTAGCTACGGCGTCAAGGGGGCTCTAATCAACATTCGTTCATTGTATCCCCCCCCTCTCCCCTCTCCCCTCCCCTCGCCAATAGTATGCAGCTGCAGAACCACATCGCCCAGCAGGCTGGGGTCCCGCAGGCTGAGCCCCCGCAGGCTGAGGTCCCGGACGCTTCCATTGGCTGATTTGGGTCACGTGACCGTCCCACCCAATGGCTGAATTGGAGTGTTGCACTGCGGGCATTGGCTGATTTGGGTCACGTTGCACTGCGGGATTGATTGATTGATTGATTGAAAACTTTATTAATAGATTGCAGAATGGGTACACGTGACCGCCACAGGCCCTGATTGATTGATTGAAAACTTTATTAACAGATTGTAGAATGGGTACAGTGACCGATTGATTGATTGATTGTTTGATTGATTGATTGATTGATTGATTGATTGAAAACTTTATTAACAGATTGCAGAATGGGTACAGTGACGTCACAGGCCCGGATTGATTGATTGATTGATTGATTGATTGATTGATTGATTGATTGATTGATTGAAAACTTTATTAACAGATTGCAGAATGGGTACAGTGACGTCACAGGCCCGGATTGATTGATTGATTGATTGATTGATTGATTGAAAACTTTATTAACAGATTGCAGAATGGGTACAGTGACGTCACAGGCCCGGATTGATTGATTGATTGATTGATTGATTGATTGATTGATTGATTGATTGATTGATTGAAAACTTTATTAACAGATTGCAGAATGGGTACAGTGACGTCACAGGCCCGGAATGATTGATTGATTGAAAACTTTATTAACAGATTGCAGAATGCAGTACAGCTCAATACACACAATTGTTAAGGGGATGCAGACCATGCAGTACTGTTACATTTGTGACATACAGTAAATATATACAAGGGGGAGGGAACTGTACATTTATGATGAATTGAAAATGGGGGACCCTGATGTAAACAATTGTTTATTGTTTATTGTTTAAAAAGGATCCCCATTAGCTGTCACCTAAGTGGCGAGCTAGTCTTCCTGGGGTCCACATAGAAAGACAACACAAAACATAACAACATAAGATACATATGACAATCACAATTAACAATGATAATCTAAAAACAGTAAAACATTGTAGACATCATTATCTAAAAACATTGTAACATTATCTAAAAACAGTAAAACATTGTAGACATCATTATCAACATCAGAATATATTTCTCACATATTTAAGTAGTGCATTCTCAGGTGGTATTCGAAAGACACTTTACTATTCAATTTACTTATGTTCAGTGGGCAGTTATTCCAATGATTGATGGCACGATAAACAACAGTCCTCTTTAAAGCATTTGATTTTGGACGTGGTAACATAATCTGTCCATCATCAGCTGACCTAGTAAAATAAGAATGAACCTGACTGCATCTGACAATTTGTTTATTTAAGAAAACAGGTTGAGACGAAAAGACAGTGTTCCTGAAAAATTTAACTGTGTTGAAAACCAGCCTATTCTCTACCGTTAACCATGAGAGTTGCCGGTGCATAGTGATGGTGTTTGTTCTCATGGAACAATGTAAAACTAACCTTGCAGCTCTGTTCTGGGCAGTTTGCAATTTCTTTAGTTGACCTTTGGATGCAGAGGACCATACTGGTGCACAATAATCTAGGTGACATAAAATTAAAGATTTCGCCACCTGTCCCACAATATATGTAGGGACATAAGAAAGACATTTCCTCACCATGGAGATACCACTCCCCATCTTCTTCACTATGGTATCAATGTGTTCTGCCCATGACAGCTGGCTATCAATTATTATGCCCAGTAATTTTACTTTATTTACCTGTTCTATGGGTTCATCAGACACGTTCAAACTCATTTTTGGTATTGATGACAATTTATGACTCGAACCCAAGATAATTGATTTGGTTTTTGAGATGTTTAGTACCAACTTATTCCGTTTTATCCAATCAAACACCATATTTAACTCAGCTGATAAAACATTGTCCAGTTCACTGACAGTTTTTGCAGCATAGTACAATGTGGAATCATCAGCATACATTTGTACAGTTGCTTTACACAGAACTGATGGTAAGTCGTTTGTGAAGATGGCATATAGGAGTGGTCCAAGGCAGCTCCCTTGCGGGACCCCACAGTCTAAGACCTTAGAGTGAGACCAGCTGCCAGTGTAATAAACCCTTTGTGTCCTACTTGTGAGATAACTCTTCATAAATATGATGGCTGTTGGACAAAACCCATAGCATTCTAGTTTACCGATGAGCAGATCATGGTCTATGACATCGAATGCAGCACTAAAATCAAGTAATACTGCACCAGTCATCTTTGAGTTATCAATTTCCTTGAGCCAGTCATCTGTCATTACTGTAAGGGCAGAACAAGTAGAATAATTAGGTTTGTAAGCATGTTGAAAACTTGTGTTCAAGCCATTACAGTCAAAGTAATCCTGTATTTGTGAGTGGACTATTCTCTCCATCAGTTTACTGAGAACTGGGAGAATAGCGATAGGTCTACTGTTCTTCCCAGTGAGTGCTAGTCTGCCATCTTTAGGTAAGGGAATAATTTTACCATCTTTCCAGACAGTGGGATAAACACCTTTCATTAAGCATGCATTTAATATATGACATATCGGACCATAAACATAGTCAGCTGCCAGGCCAAGTACCTTACTATCTAGCATGTCAGTACCTACTGAGCTATGTTCAGGAAGGGACTTCAACATCTTCCTTACTTCCCGCTCATCTACACAATTAAACTTAAAAGTGCAACTCTTGTCTAACATCACATTCTTTTTTATGAGCTTTAGATAATAATAATCAGTATTGTCCATCTTCTGCCTTAGTGCATATACCTTATTTATGAAGAAATCATTAAAATTATTTGCTATATCAGATGGTTTTGTCAGAAACGTGCCTTCTGATTCCACAAAGGAAACCCCACCAGTTGTCCTTCTCCCCATTATTTCATTAAGGGTTTTCCAAAGCTCTTTACTATCTTGCTTTACAGCATTTATTCTTTGCATGTAATATTCTTTTTTCATTGATCTATTCAGTTTTGTAACCTGGTTTCTCAGTTGACAGTACATTAACCTGTCCTCCACTAATCCAGACATTACTAATGTAGATTTGGCTTCATCTCTTTCCTTCATGAGGCTCTTTAGAGTTGAAGTTGAAGGAATCTCTTCTGGATGTACAGTGTAGGTCTATGCAAGACAATCTGGTTTTTACAGGGATAGCAGAGAAGGAGAGCAAAGACTGTGAAACAGTCATAAGGGAGTTTATGTCAGACCAGCTAAGACTGCCTAGGGACACTGTTCAGAACATCACATTCTCTAGAGTACACAGAATGGGAAAACCCTCAGGGGACAGACCACGGGCAATAGTGGCTCGTTTTGAGCATCACCAGCAGAAGGAGCTTGTCAAGGGTAGGGGCAGGGAGTTAAAGAACACCACCTTTGGCATGAACGACCAATTTCCTCCCGAGATCAATGGAAGACGTAAGCTATTATATCCTATCATGAAAGAACATCGAAGCCTAAACAAACGTGTCGGTAGATAGACTATATATCAACAACCAACTGTTTAGGGACTCCAGTATCACTCCCTGGTTATTCTGAAACCCATTGAGACTATTGCTTTATGGTCGGTAGGCCTACTGATACTTCCTGTATTAAGCTAGGCTTGCATAGTGCATACGGGTTTGGTTATAGCTCATATCAATGTGTGTAGCCTGAGAAATAAGATACAATAACTTCCTTACAATAACCATATAATATATAAATAGCCAACTAATAGGAAATAGGAGTAATTCCAGATATTGATACATACATTGATGAATACAAAAACGGGGCTAATTGTATGGCAAAACTTTTATTTTATAAACGGAAAGGTCAAAATAAACACAACACATGATGTATTCTTAATCTTACTAATAGGCTACATAAAAGCCTAAGAACAGTTTAATAAACCAATAATATGGCGAATCGACATGGGTTTAATGCGTACACCCCCCTCCCCCCCAGTATCGCTGCAGCATACGATGAATCACAATGGTTTATTCTTTGAAAACAAAACAGTTTCATCCATTATTATTACACAGTAATTAAGATAAATAATTTAATCCAAGCGGCGTGTAATCCTCTTCCGTTCACATCGCACTTTCCCCTCGAAGAGGGCAGCAGGAGGTCGCAGAGGTCAAGAGAGACGGATCGGTTCTCCGTCGCCGTGGTCCAGAGAGGAAGGGAAGGTGTGCGATGTGGACGGAGGGGTTCAGTCCTGCGTCAGAAGAAGCAGCTGAGTGCGTGTAGAGTAGAGGACAGGGCCTGCAGTGCTACCAATTCAGTTTAGTAGTATACGCCATATTCCTGGTGTTCCTCTGTCCAGCGATGGCCTTCTTGGTCATCATCCCCCGATATTCCATCACACATCAGCTGTTCTCTCTGAAACCTTAAAGCGGAAAACAAAAAAGACATTTAGTTTGAAGGTAGAATCTGTAACGTCGCCAAACAGTGACCTCTTCAAGTTCAAGTTTCAAGTTTGTTTATTAGTTGTCATAGTAAAACACAGAATACTTTATCATGAAATGCTTTTTCCTGTATGAGCCCCTGGGAGTGTGCTAGATAAAAATTGATAAAAAGTATCAAATAGAAAAAGTCAAAAGTACATGAAATAAAGTGTTCAGTCAATATATACAATATACAATACAGAGTAAAAAGAGTAACAGTGAGGTACAATGCAGAAATGGGATGAGGTAAAACTTAGGGTAAGGTGCAATGAGGTATGAATTGTAGTGCAAATCTCTTTGTTAATAAATATAAATTAAATTGTGTTAAAGTGTCTAAAGTGGGTGTTAAGGTGAGTGTTTATTTAATTTTTTTTAATTATGTTTTTGGTAGGTTTTTATTTGTTTGTTCCACCGGGCAGTCCGGCAGAGGGAGAGAGAGAGGAAGAACGGGAGACAGAGCGGGGGGAAGACATTCGGCAAAGGACGCCGGGTCCGGGAATCGAACCCGGGTCGGCCGCTTCGCGACGCAGTGCGTTAGATGGGTCGCCACTTGGGTGCCCAAGGTGGGTGTTTATTTAAAGTGAGTGTGTGCATGTGGATGTGTGTGCTATGAGTGTAGTCATGATGGGTTGTTAAAGAGTGTCATTGTCGTTGAGCATCCTGATGGCCTGGGGATAGAAGCTCCTTCTGAGTCTCTCTGTACTGGCCATGAGACTCCGGTAGCGCTTGCCTCTACTGTATCGTATTGCAAGGTGCATTTCTCCAGACCTCTCTTGGCAGAGCCTGAGGTGAGGCCAGCAATGGGAACCCCCCCACCATTCAACTCCAACCCACTCATACAGAACCAAGCATTTCACTGTAATGTACATCAGTGTTGTAGTCGAGTCACAAAATCTTGAGTCCGAGTCGAGAGTCCCCAGTGTTCGAGCACGAGTCCAAGTCCCGAGTCACCAAAGAAGAGCCCGAGTCGAGTCCCCATTACCCTAGTCCGAGTCCGAGTCATCGAGGTTGAGTCCACTCCACTCTGGCAGTCAAAGAGCTGACATGCAAATAAAAAAAGGTCTACGTTAAACATAAATGACACAGCGGTCACCGTTTCAAAGGGAGTTTATTTACTTTGTGACACAATAGCCAAACAAAATGCACTAGCCATCAATATCTTATGGAAAATGATTAGGGTGTAGTGACTGTACATAATTCACAAGGAACTCGTTGGGAATGGTAGTTCCCCCCCGGACGATTTATAGGGTGGCACTTCCTGCCACCGGCATTCTTATTTTACTGTCGACACGACTACGTCGATTTGTTGTTACGCTGATGAATAAAGGAATTAGGTTTAACTTCGAGACACCGCCTCCGACTCCTTCTTCTCAGCGCTACACTGGTGACCCCGACATTAGTCTCGAAGAAGTTTCCGAGACGGAGAATACGACGAACATGGCAAACAACGCTGGTTTTCTCAGACTGCCTGAGTTTTGGGAGCAGTCGGCGGCCGCGTGGTTCGCCCAGGCGGAGGCGCAATTCGCCCTACGGGGAATCGTGGATGACGCCACTCGATACTTCCACGTCGTCTCGAGTCTGAACAACACTACGGCGGCGAGAACGGTAGGCTTCATTACCGCTCCGCCGGCCCGGGATAGATATGAGGCGTTTAAGACGCACCTGCTCAGGATTTTTGAGTTGTCGCCGTCTGAGCGGGCCCGACGCTTGTTGGATATACGGGGCTTGGGAGACAGCAAGCCGTCGGCGCATATGGAGATGATGCTAAATCTACTGGGCGCCGAGCAGCCGAACTTTTTATTTAAAGAGCTGTTCCTCAGACACATGCCGCCACGGGTACAGACGGCGCTGGCCAATACAAACATTGTGGATCCCCGTGCTCTGGCAGAGGAGGCAGATCGGTTCTACCTGGCCACGCAGCACTTAGCCCCAGAGGTGCTGGCCCCGACACGGGCGCACATGCCCAGAGGGGGAGGGGCGAAGATGGAGAGGGGCGCCGCGGCCGACGGCAATAATGACACAGGCCTGTGTTATTTCCATGCACGCTTCGGCGCGAAAGCAACGAAGTGCCGCCCGCCTTGTACTTTTGTCAGGGCGGGAAACGCCAACACCTGCGCCCAGTAGCGGCCGTGAGCGCAGGTACGTCGAACAGGCTACTCTTCATTAAGGACACACTCTCTGGTCGAGAATTCCTCTGCGACACCGGAGCACAGAGGAGCGTCCTACCGGCGGCGGTGGAGGACACCGCCGGCGGGGGGGGGGGGGGGGTCCGCGACTGACGACCGCCAACGGTAACCCGATCCGCACCTACGGCACGAGAACCGTGGAGTTGTGTTTCGGGGGACAGCGGTTCACGTGGGAGTTTGTCACGGCCGACGTCTCGTTCCCACTACTCGGGGCGGATTTCCTCTGCGCACATGGGCTCCTCGTGGACGTGAGGCACGGCCGCCTGGTAGATGCCCAGACGTACGCTTCCTTGATTTGTGTGCGCAATGAAGTGGTATACAGCGGGCTGGCCAGCTCGCTCGCAGAAGGTGACGTGTACCAACGCCTACTGCGGGAGTTTCCCGGCTTGACACAGCCTACGTTCTCGGCCGCGACCACCAAACACGGGGTCGAGCATCACATAGAGACTCAAGGAGCTCCCGTGTACGCTAGGGCCCGCCGGCTCAACCCTGACAGACTAGCAGTCGCTAGGTCAGAGTTCGCCAACATGGAGAAGTTGGGGATTGTCCGACGCTCGGACAGCCCCTGGGCCTCGCCGCTGCACATCGTGCCCAAACCGGACGGGGGATGGAGACCGTGCGGGGACTACAGACGCCTCAACGATGCTACCACGCCAGACCGCTACCCGGTCCCCCACATCCAGGACTTCTCAGGGCACCTGGCGGGTAAGCTGTTCTTTTCGAAAGTAGACCTGGTACGCGGTTACCACCAAGTGCCGGTACACCCCTTGGACGTCCCGAAGACGGCGGTGGTAACACCCTTCGGTCTATTTGAGTTCCTACGGATGCCGTTCGGACTGAAGAACGCGGCACAGTCTTTCCAGAGGCTAATGGACTCGACGCTCAGAGACATGCCGTTTATTTTTGTCTACCTGGACGACATCCTCGTCGCCAGCTCCTCGCCCGAAGAGCACCTGGAGCACCTACGATGCCTCTTTACGAGGCTGGGCCAAAACGGCCTAATCATCAACCCGGCTAAGTGTCAGTTCGGGTTGACCTCCATACGGTTCCTCGGACACCTCATCGACAGGAGGGGGGCCGCCCCCCTCCCGTCGAAAGTGGAGGCCGTTTCCGCTTTCCCACGACCCCCGACGGCCCGGGCGCTCAGGGAATTTCTCGGGATGGTGACGTTTTATCACCGGTTCATCGCCCGGGCGGCCCACACCATGCGGCCGCTTTACGAGGCGCTGAAGGACAAGTCCCCCAACCAGCCGGTCGACTGGACGGCCGAGAGGACGACAGCCTTCGCGGCCACCAAGGCGGCCCTGGCGGGTGCAGCCATGTTAACTCACCCGTCACCGGGGGCCCCGGTCGCCATTACCACCGACGCGTCAGACTACGCGGTGGGCGCAGTGCATGAACAATACGTTGACGGCGCCTGGCAACCGCTGGCGTTTTTCAGCCGTCAACTGACCCCCAGGGAGCGCAAGTACAGCGCATTTGACAGAGAGCTCCTAGGTCTCTGGTTGGCGGTGCGCCATTTTCGTTTCATGCTGGAGGGCCGGGAGTTTACGGCCTTCGTCGACCACAAACCCCTCACGTTCTCCATGTCCAAGGTGGCTGAACCGTGGTCCGCGCGACAACAGCGCCAACTCTCGTACATTTCCGAGTACACGACAGACATACGGCATATCGCCGGGAAAGCCAACGTGGTCGCAGACTGCCTATCCAGGGTCGTCATCGGAGCTGTGCAACTGGGCCTCGACTACGTCGCCATGGGCTCGGAACAGGCCTCCGACCACGACATCCAGGCCCTCAGGACAGCGGATACCAGTCTGCGCCTCAGAGACGTCGCGATTGGCGGCTCGGGCGCGTCCCTGCTCTGTGACCTCTCCACCGGGCAACCCCGGCCGCTGGTCCCTATAGGCTGGCGCAGGCGGGCTTTCGAGGCTGTGCACGACCTGTCTCACCCCGGTAGGAAGCCTTCGAGCAGGTTGGTGTCACAGAAGTTTGTGTGGCGAGGGCTCAAGAAAGACGTGATGGCCTGGGTCGACGCGTGTGTGTCCTGCCAACGGGCTAAAGTGCACCGACATACCAAGGCCCCGCTTGTGACATTCGTGGTTCCCGAGAGGAGATTCGACCACGTCAATGTTGACCTCGTGGGCCCGCTTCCTTCCTCTCACAGGTTTACCTACCTGTTCACTATGGTGGACAGGACCACCCGATGGCCGGAAGCCGTTCCCCTCGCCTCGACGTCTTCTTCCGACGTGGCCCGCGCCTTTATCAGCACGTGGATCGCACGTTTCGGGACCCCGTCTGACCTCTCCTCCGACCGGGGCTCGCAGTTCACCTCAGAGCTCTGGAACGCGGTCGCCAGCGGCCTGGGGGTTAAGCTGCACCGTACAACCGCGTACCACCCGCAGGCCAACGGGCTATGCGAACGTTTCCACCGGTCCATGAAGGCGGCGCTGCGCGCAGGCCTGACGGACGGCAACTGGGTGGATAAGCTGCCGTGGGTCATGCTCGGACTTAGGAGCGCCCCCAAGGAAGACCTGCAGGCCTCGTCCGCGGAACTGTTATACGGCCAGACATTGCGCGTCCCGGGGGATTTCATTCCGGACGCGACAACCCCTTGGTCCGCGGCCAGCCAGCGTTCCACCCTGCGAGAAGCGGCTCAGACCTTCGCCCCGATTCCCACGTCGCAGCATGGTACCCCCGTTTCCCGGGTGCCGCGCAGTCTGCACACGGCGGAGTATGTTTTTGTTCGCCACGATGCGCACCGTGGGCCCCTACGCCCCCCTTACGATGGCCCGTTTAGGGTCCTGCGACACAGTAACAAGGACCTCATGGTCGACATGGGCGGTAGGGCGGAGACCGTGTCAATAGACAGGATCAAGCCCGCTCACGTAGACGTTTCACAGCCTTTGGAGTTGGCCCTTCCCCCCCGCAGGGGTCGTCCGCCGTTGCCCCGGGTGCCACCGCCCACAGGGCCACCGGCGGCCTCACCGATGCCAGCGCCCCCGGGTGTCGGTGAGGGTACGGGCGCTTGCGACGCTTTCCCCTCTCCGCCCCCGGTTTTCCGCGCTCGCCGAGGCCGTTTCGTGCCCCCGGGTGTCGTGGACGGCGCGGGCGCTTATGCCACTCCGCCCTCCCCGCCCCCGGCTTTCCGCACACGCAGAGGCCGGGCAATTGTTCCCCCACGCCGGGGGGATTTTGACTATGGGTGAATTCTGGGGGGGCTTGTGTAGTGACTGTACATAATTCACAAGGAACTCGTTGGGAATGGTAGTTCCCCCCCGGACGATTTATAGGGTGGCACTTCCTGCCACCGGCATTCTTATTTTACTGTCGACACGACTACGTCGATTTGTTGTTACGCTGATGAATAAAGGAATTAGGTTTAACTTCGAGACACCGCCTCCGACTCCTTCTTCTCAGCGCTACAAGGGCCTATTACAATAATTTTTTTAATATAAATAACTGTATTTATCAATTAACCAGTCAGAGCCCTCGTCTGCACCTTCCGAGTCCGAATGCAGTCGATGCTCGAGTCCAAGTCCAAGTCTGAGTCATCAGTGCTCAAGTCGAGTCACGAGTCCTGAAAATCAGTCCAGTACTACAACACTGGTATGTACCTTATATATGTGTGACAAATCAAACAAAACTTGATTTCTGATTCCTGACCCCTGACCTGCATGCTGCTGTAGAGGACGAGACGTGCGGTGACCGGAAGCCCGCTCTTCGTCAGCGCGTCGTAGCCGCCCCCCTCCACCACCAGGAGTCTGAGGGGCGACGCGCTCCTCTTCATCATTGCCACCACCTCCTCGAAGAACTCCCTCTCCACGTTGCGTTCGTTCACCTCCACCACGTCTGGCCCGAGCCCGCTGGCACCACCTGGTGGACGGAACACAGAGCTGCACTCAGAGCTGATTGATTGATTGATTGAAAATTTTATTAACAGGTTGCAGAATGGGTACAATACAGTACGGCTCAATACACACAATTGTTAAGGGGATGCAGACCAGAGAAAGACTTTCGCCTTGTTTACATCAGGGTCCCCCATTTTCAATTCATAAATCAAATTTTCAAATCAAATTTATTTATAGGGCCCGACAACACACGTTAATGTCCCCATGGGCCGTACAGGTCTTCTTTAAACAAGTCAAGAAGAAAACATAACAATAAGTCAAGAACAGAACAAGAACACCATAAGGTCCAAACATTTTTAGATGAATGCAAATAAATGCATAAATGCATAGTGACATTTATGACATACACGACATACAGATATACAGGAGATATACATCATGACATACATGACATACAGGTATATAGTACTGTTACATTTGACACACAAGATATGCAAATATACAGTACTTTAAACAGAGATCCTAACAGAAAATATATACACCGCTCATTTACATTTAGTCATTTAGCTGAACGTTTTTATCCAAGTCAGCAGGAAGGAAGGGTACAACTCTTACAGCTGAGTAACAATGTTCATCAAACAGTGCTGAAACTTGGGTGCTGCAGTGTTGAGTGCATAGTAGTAAACGTAGTAGAAAAGACTCACACACATCCCAAGTATAGTCACGGGTGCTCGACTCAAATAGATATGTAAAGTTGTGGAAAAAAAAGTCAGCACACCGTCTGCCGTGTTCCCAAGTTTAATATACTATAACACAACGTTTCGGCCTGTGGCCTTTGTCAAGTCAAGGACACTTGACAAAGGCCACAGGCCAAAACGCTGTGTTATAGTAAATTAAACTTGGGAACACGGCAGACGGTGTGCTGACTTTTTTTCCACAACCTTGCATAGTAGTAAAGACATATTAGTATAGTAGGAAGAGAGCATGATAGTATAAGACAGTAAGAAGGTTAGTGTTTATTTATAAAAAAAAATCTCATTTCATTGAATTAATTTCATTCTCATATTGATTGAAGAAGTGTGTCGACGGCGACAGTTCAGGCTTCTTCTCACTGGCTTTGCTCCGAGTATCTCGCCAGGTGCAGAGACGCCAGACTATGCTGTTCATGATGATGATAATAATAATAATAATAATAATAATAATAATAATAATAATACACTTTATTCTCCCGTGGTCAGTGAACCCCTGGGGAGAGCAGAGGCATGTCATTGAAGGTGTTGTAAAGATGTTTTTATGTAGATTTTTTACTTATTTTGATCTATGTACGAGTTATCTTACTGGAGGTACCATTGAATACATGTATTATTTCTATATGATAACACTAAAAGTGGACTTAAAGATGCTAAGAGAGAGATAAGGGGAGGGGGGTATACTTGTGTACACTTGTGGAGAAAAGGAACAAAAAATAATTGAAAACCTGACTTGTGTACTGTAAAACCCAATACAAATATTGTTTAAAATAAAAAAACAAGAGCAAGACGCTTAACCCCTAACTGCTCCCGATGAGCAGGTTGGCACCTTGCGTGGTCGCCTCTGCCGTCGGTGTGTGAATGTGGAGGAACAAAAATTGTAAAGCGCTTTGGATAAAAGCTGCTATATAAATGCACCATTTACGATTTAATGTATATATTCATTATGACGTTAGATCATTCTTGGTATAAAAGGCATCCATTATAGATCCAGTATAACAGTATGGAGTAGGGATGCACCGATCCGATATTGATATCGGATATCGGCCCCGAAAATAGCTAGATCGGGTATCGGAGACACTTTAAATATATATATTTTTATTGTTTTTTATATGTTTATATTTAATTTAATAATAAATAACAATTCAGTACATTTATATCTATGTCAAGCCTGATGTTGCCTTGCACAAAATAATGATCCCAGTCTCTTCCACACAGTGAGGCATACAGTTTATTAATTGAACAATGGGTATCGGATCGGTACTCGGTATCGGCCGATACCCAAAGCCCAGGTATATCGGTATCAGTATCGGGACTGAAAGAGTCGGATCGGTGCATCCCTATAGTATGGAGTACCTGGCTAATGAATGTCCCGGGCTCATCCTGAACACAGCCCAGGTGGAACCCGAACCCGGTCTCCTCTCGGTCCAGGACACAGAGTCGGGGACAGGGGAGGGAGACGTCCTCTCTGCCTCTGTGTCCGTTCTGGTCGTCCAGGCGGCGGGACACAGTCTTTACCCCGTCCTCTCTGCCTCCGTGTCCCTTCTGGTCGTCCAGGCGGTGGGACACGGTCTTTACCCCGTCCTCTTTGCCTCCGTGTCCCTTCTGGTCGTCCAGGCGGTGGGACACGGTCTTTACCCCGTCCTCTCTGCCTCTGTGTCCCTTCTGGTCGTCCAGGCGGTGGGACACGGTCTTTACCCCGTCCTCTCTGCCTCCGTGTCCCTTCTGGTCGTCCAGGCGGTGGGACACGGTCTTTACCCCGTCCTCTCTGCCTCCGTGTCCCTTCTGGTCGTCCAGGCGGCGGGACACAGTCTTTACCCCGTCCTCTCTGCCTCCGTGTCCCTTCTGGTCATCCAGGCGGCGGGACACGGTCTTTACCCCGTCCTCTCTGCCTCCGTGTCCCTTCTGGTTGTCCAGGCGGCGGGACACAGTCTTTACCCCGTCGTCCTTCTTTGGCAGGTAGACCTCATGGAACAACAGTGGAGATATGCCCAGCTATACAAGAGGAAGACAGGCGATCAGAGATGAGTTAGACATGTCCTGTTACTTAAACTACTACAGTAGGTAGAGATGTAATGTTATATAATATATTAGACATGTAATGTTATAATACTACAGTATGTTAGAGATGTAATGTTATACAATATATTAGAGATGTAATGTTATAAACGGGGCTACCGTGGACAGGGTGAGCAGCTTCAAGTACCTGGGGGTCCACATCTCAGAGGACCTGACATGGACAACACACATAGACGATAGCGGCACGGTGGTGTAGTGGTTAACACTGTCGCCTCACAGCAAGAAGGTCCAGGGTTCGATTCCCGCTTGGGGACCAGGTTTCCATGATGCCAGTTACCCAGGTGGGGTATCTCCCGGGCCTTTCTGTGTGGAGTTTGCATGTTCTCCCTGTGCTCGCAAGGGTTTCCCCCCCGATAAGATAAACCCAATGGAAAAACATGCACAACAACAGATCGCTAACGCTGTGGCGTCCTTGACGAAGACGGACAGGAGCACTTGGATTGGTCCCCTGGCGCGGCTCACGTTGACGCCTGTCTGCTCCCGGCTGCCCTTGGGGCGGAAGGACGATGGGATGGGTTAATTGCAGATACGAATTGCATGCATGCATCGCATGTGTGCCGATTGATGACCTCTGAGCAGGGCCCTGTTTCTTGTACCTGGATAACTGAGTTAGCCGGATAACTTTAGCTGGATAACTGGGTTAGCCGGACTTTCCGGTTTCATGTACGTGGATTTTCCAAATCACCATGACAACATATCCAAAAGTTTGAGCCTGGTCGAAAGCAGAGTTCAAGTTCAAGTTAGCCTGAACTATCGCCACGCCCCCGCAAAGAAGTGACAGCCCGTTTCCTGAAACTATTCCCACAGTCTACGATCTGCATTATACCATTCTGAATTACGTTTTTGTGCTCCATTCTTCCAGAGGGGGCTTTTGAAATGTAAAATAGACCCAAAATGCTGATATTAAATTCACTTTGTCCTAAATAATGCACGTTATATATACCGTGGCGACGGTGGCGCTCGCTCGTGCGATGTACACATGATGTGGTTATTTTAATTGTAACTGGGATTAAGATGTCTGATGAGATGCGCTGTTTGACGGATTTGAGAAATTGAATGAGCCGTTGACGTCACATTAATGAATGAGGATAAAGAGATAAACTTCATTCAAAACAAAGGATTTTGTTGAGGATGTCATTCTTTATATAGCTCTCAACGTGCACCAAATTGAATTATTCCTATATTGCAAAAAGAAGGAAAAGACTAGGGTCTTGAACCCCGGTCGTCCGTGTGAAAGTCAAAAGAAGAACCCGTTACACCACAGAGAAGATAAGTAAAAGATTGACTATACATCAATCAATGGGTAAGAGAGCCGTATCGTAATTCTGTATAACAGTTAACTAATAATTTTCGCTAGCAAGATCTCATTTGATTATTCAATCCAGCAGGCAAGTTTAAAGAAATATAATCTGATTGATTGAGGTAATGAGGGACTTAGAATTAGCCTATAGATAACGCATTTAACTTGTCGGCGAGGCGATTGAGCCGTATTGCAATCTGTCAATAAAGTCTTAAATCAATTAATCAATCAATGCCGTTGAGAATCAGGATCTCTGCCATCGATACGTGCTGGCTTTTCACCTAAAACGGCCGCGCGCATTTAGCCTGACTCGCAAGTCTGGCTTGAGTTAACGAGACTGAATCCACCTTTGTGAAACAGGAAAATCCCGGCTTCGAACATCGGGTTAACTGAAGCTGGATAATGGACATCTTGATCGACTTAGTTGAACCACGTACATGAAACAGGGCCCAGGTCCTAAATTATTATTATTATTATTAGACTCAGTCGTAAAGAAGGCGAAGCAGCGCCTCTACCACCTGAGACAGTTAAGGAAGTATGTATGTATATACACTCTTTTTCTGGACACTTTTTGTAGCACAAACAGTACTGTATTTGCAAATCTGGTATGTCATAAATGTATAGATGTAGCAGAGCAGTACTGTCTATCTGTATATCGTGTATGTCATATATGTTATGATGAATTGAAAATGGGGGACCCTGATGTAAACAAGACGAAAGTCTTTCTCTGGTCTGTGTATTGTTGAGCCGTACTGTACTGTACCCATTCTGCAATCTGTTAATAAACTTTTCAATCAATCAATCAATGGGTACAGTACAGTACAGCTCAATACACAATTGTTAAGGGGATGCAGACCAGAGAAATACTTTCGTCTTGTTTACAGGGTCCCCCATTTTCAATTCATCATATGACATACAGATAGACAGTACTGCTACATCTATACATTTAAGACATACCAGATCTACAAATACAGTACTGTTTGTGATACAAAAAGAGTCTAAAAAAGAGAGTACACATTTGAGGGGGAAGAAATTGTACATTGGAGGAGGTTGGGTGGGTGGGGGGGCATGTGGTAAACATGTTTATCTTTTAATTTAGTTTTGAATGACCAATTGAAGCTCTGACATACCTGCGGTACAGCGAGGGCGCACTCGTTGTCCAGACGCGGACGGCCGTGTTGCGTTCCGCTCAAAGGGCAGCGTCTTGTAGAGGTGTTGCACCGCCACTCGGGACAATAAAACGGACCGGTCGCGAAGTCACTCCAGAAGTCTCCAATACAGCGCTTGCAGAAACGATGCTTGCACTTCAACGTGATCGGGTCCCGAAATGCATAACTACACAAAGGACACGCCGCAGGGGTGTCCAAAGATGCCCCCATTTTGTTTACGTCTGTTCAGTGTTTATTATAATTTTTTGGTTCCTTTCCGCCGCTCCAAATCACGTGACCCAAATCAGCCAATGGAAGCGAGCGTCCTCAGCCTGCGGGTCCTCAGCCATTGGGTGCAACACTCCAATTCAGCCATTGGGTGGGACGGTCACGTGACCCAAATCAGCTAATGGAAGCGTCCGGGACCTCAGCCTGCGGGAGCTCAGCCTGCGGGACCCCAGAGTAGGGTCCAGCTGCAGCCTCGGAGATTGGTCCAGATTGGGCAACTTCCGCCCAGCCACAAGATTATTTCTCCCGGGACACTAACAGGACAATGTGCGCTGATTGGCGGAAAGTACGGAAGTATCTCGAAGTACGTCTGACGTATCTCGAATTACGTCTGACGTTTCCCTACGTTAGCGAACGTTAAACGTTGTATTCATAAGATAAGATAAATTCAGCAGCATGGGGAGGGCCGGGGGGAGGGGAGGTACAGGTAGTAGAAGACATAGAGGTACAGGTCACATAATTATAGTACAGTGGAGAAGTAAAAATAGAATAAAAAGGCAGTGTAAACAATATACAATATTATTAACTCTAATAATAACACACCTCGCGGGCTCCAGGGTGCGATCCACGGGGGGAGCTGTGGGAGCCATGGCTCCCTTAGATCAGACATCAGCTCACCTGAATACATGATTTGTGAATCTTTGGGGGGTCTCTAAATTACTGAAAATAAATGCTACTTTTGCCATGCATTTCTCATTTTTCTGTAATTTTCTGTATCATCATCGTGTATAATAATAAACGTATGCTATTTTGGATGTATGATTAATGATTTGCGTGTAGTGGCTACTTACTGGGACACAATTCACGGCATTCTAGCCTTTTGTGGTGTTTACTACATCTCCCATGACCCTTAGCGGGGGATGACGTAGTTAAAGAGAGACAGACGAGTGAAGGTTGAATGGAAGTGTTGTTTGTGCGTAATAAACTAGTGTTTTTGCATCGGAACACGACTCCGTCTACGCTATCATTACTGCATTCCTACATTTGTGACCCTTGGACGTATTTCGGAGATTATATCGAACATGTCAACTGAACAACAGAACGCAGAACGCAGAACTTTGAACGCAGTTTCACTCAAGCTGCGCAGAGTGCCAACGCTTGGTTCGCGCAAGCCGAAGCCCAATTCGCTCTCAGGGATATTACCGCGGATGCCACCAAGTACTACTACGTGGTAGCAGCCCTTACGAATTCAACGGCAGCGAGTGGTGAGTTTGCTGGAAAACCCACCTACACATGACAAATATGTGACTATAAAAACACTCTCTGAGTTTTTTTTTTTCAGACCTCCAACACCATCACCCTGAGCATCGGGTCCCCCCAGGGCTGTGTTCTAAGCCCCCTGCTGTACTCACTCTACACACACGATTGTGTGGCCAAGTTCAGCTCCAACTCCATAGTGAAGTTCGCAGACGACACGGTGGTGGTGGGGCTGATCTCGGACAACGACGAGAAGGCCTACCGGGAGGAGGTTGAGGTACTGGAACGCTGGTGCCAGGACAACAGCCTGCTCCTGAACATTGGTAAAACCAAGGAGCTGATCGTGGATTATAGGAGAGGACAGCAGGAGACACACACACCACTGATGATTAACGGGGCTACCGTGGACAGGGTGAGCAGCTTTAAGTACCTGGGGGTCCACATCTCAGAGGATCTGACATGGTCAACACACATAGACACAGTAGTAAAGAAAGCGAAGCAGCGCCTCTACCACCTGAGACAGTTAAGGAAGTTCAGAGTATCGGGGAAGATACTCCAGTCCTTCTACTCAGGAGCTGTAGAGAGCATCTTGACCGGAAACATCACTGCCTGGTATGGAAACAGCACGGCACAGGACAAGAAGGCCCTACAGAGAGTGGTGCGCTCAGCCGAGCGTACCACGGGTATTGCGCTACCTCCCCTGCAGGTTCTATACAACAAGAGGTGCAAATCCAGAGCCTGCAGAATAATGAAAGACCCCCACCACCCCAATAACAGCCTGTTCCAGCTGCTGAGGTCAGGCAGACGCCTGCGAACCCCAGCTACTAGGACGGAGAGGCTTAGGCTCAGCTTCTTCCCCCAGGCAATGTTTTTTTTTTTTTTATTGGATTCTATTATATGTTGTACCACTGTATTTTTATTGGATTCTATTATATGTTGTACCACTGTATTGCACATCATCGCGGGCAAGACCACCCGCATTTCATTGTATACTTGTATGCCGTGACAATTAAAACTCTTGACTTGACTTGACTTGACGTACTTCGAGATACTTCCGTACTTTCCGCCAATCAGCGCATTGTCCTGTCACGGGAGAACTAATCTTGTGGCTGGGCGGAAGTTGCCCAATCTGGACCAATCTCCGAGGCTGCAGCTGGACCCTATTGGGACCCCAGGCTTGCTGATGTGGTTCTGCAGCTGGAAGCATCTCCCCCTCGCTCTCAATACCGGAAGTGTTGCGGTGGTCTCGAAGACACTCTGATGTCACGAGACCGCCGCCATCTTGGTATAGGGGGACCATACGGATTTCTACCATCAAATCCATGCATTGAGCTCCGTTTTTATTACATGTTTTATCACATTCTTGTTCATTTCATAACATTTTCATACGATTTGTTTTGAAAATATTGAGGCCAACATGGCATTTCACTATTTCGAAAGCCTTTCTGGTGATTCTAAGGCGAGATATGAGTCAAAGAAACTCCCCCTGATTACCACGACCACAACATCAGAGCGAGTTAGCCGAACGTTAGCCACCAGCCACTTTTTCCTCTGTGATGGTATAAAACTTCCGATTTGGATTTCTGTTTTTGTCATTAGTATAACGCGTAACACAGCAGCTCTTTGGCATTGTGAAGGACTGAAGAAAATTCCGCTTGAAAGTCTTTAATTTGCCGCTTTAACATCCGTTTCTCCACTAAATGAAGCGTACACAATGTACCAGACTGAACTGGCTCCCCCCACGCTGCAGTTGCCTAGCAACAACAGACAGGAAGTTGACTTCGAGACAGTAGTTGGGCACGCAGGCACCACGAAGGGCACACGGCTCTTCCGTCTCACTGTTTATGGGAAGCGAGGTGGGCGCAGCAGCAGTCGAGGATACAAAGAAACAGCGACCATGTCCGATATATCGTTGTATCTCACCAACGTTAACGTGTCAATAGGGCAAAACATGGATGTGGATAAGGTATGTAGAACTGGGTAGTGCGTCGGTGCAGCTTTCGATTCGTTCGTGTCTCGTTTTACCAGGCGTCCATGCGATCTTTGTTTATGCCTGTCATCGCCCTGTCAGATTGGGTGCGTGTTGGGGTCTAGTTGTCAGCTGCTGTCATGTCGATTGGACGGAAGTAATAACACAGAGTAGTGTAAATGAAATAGCATTTGTCTGCACAATACGTGGCCCATGCTACTCTAAATCAGTTTGACAGGCTATACTTCTTGGTATTCCAGCCATTAATTAGGCTGCTAAACCAAACCAATACATTTGGTTTTAGCCAACCATAGAATATTCCATTTCTAGGAAGCCAGCGGCAGGGCTTTCTTGATGCTGCCACCAATACAACTGTAGATATGTTCAAACTAGGGCTGTCCCTAACTAAATACATGCGTAGCCAACTATTATGTCATATTGTCGATTAATTCAATTCTGTATTTGAGCAACAAATCTATAGCCTATAATTGGGTTTTCCCACATAGTTGATGGACAAAAGGGTCTCTTTAACGTGCCACATGTATTTGTGAAGATCATTGTGATGTACTTACACAGTAGTAGCAGCATAGGGATGTACCATTACATTCTAACATGTTTCAATGTGACAAAATGCAGCAAATCAAGTTGCTTTTGCTTTGATTTCTGACATTTTATGTGGTTCTTGGTACATCAGGGTTTAAGTGTTGGGACAGTGTTCTGATCCTGACCTTGGTTTTAAGCCCAATATGCCTGTATGGGTATCACTATAAGTGCAATGACCTATCAACTAAAAATACTTCTACTGAGACCTGATTAGGTGGCTGATATTACAACTACAGTGCCCGCCGTCTCTGCTAAAGTGCTCTTGAGCAAGGCACTGAATGACCGAACCCCTAAACTGCTCCGGACGGGGTTGCTGCGCTGCAAGTGACCCTGAGCTCTGACCTCTCTGTTGAAACAGTGTGAATGTATAACTAGGAGAGATGTGTAAATTGACAGTAAAGTAAAAATGTATCTTCTTCTTCAAACACATAATATTATCTCCTCCTTATCTCCACCTGTCCCAGTTGACCCTGAACCCAGGCAAGGACTTTGAGAGCGTGGAGCTGGGAGAGCTAGAGAAGAGAGAGGAGGAGCATGAGCAGAGGGAGAAGGCTCCTCGTCGGATCATCCACTTCTCCAGTGGGGAGACCATGGAGGAGTACAGCACGGACGAGGAGGGCGAAGACGACCAGGCGCCTGAGAAGAAGGACCTGCTAGCCTCCCCGGCTGATGCGGTGAGGGTGAGGAAGGGAGGAGGGTGTGTGTGTGTGTGTGTGTGTGTGTGTGTGCTGTGTGTGTGTGTGTGTGTGTGTGTGTACTTGGTTTGGACATTTTAGGGTTAGGAAGGGGGGTTAGGTTTAGATTTAGGTTTAGAATCAGAGTTAGGTTAAAGAGTAAAGCCGGTGTTATTCAAAAATCTTTCTTACTGTCAATATAGCCTATGAAAAGACCAAAACCTACAATACATTTATTCTACTATAATTCTACACCAGATTATAGCTCATATCCAGAAATCTAGAAGTCAAATCCAGACGCTCAATGGAGAAGAATTCCATTGTACTGATTTACTGTCATACTGTTTGTTTTGGTCAGTATACAGTAACTCATCATGTTAAATCATGTCACAAAGCTGTACTGTTTGTTTTGGTCAGTACAACTCATCATTGTGACGAACACAAGCGTCGAACATAAATTACTTTAGGAAATGACAGTGATTCGCTGTCACTTGATAGAGTAGTTCTGGGAAAAGAACTACGATGCCAGCTTGTGTTCCTCACAATAATGAGGAATATACAGACCAAAACAAACAGTACAGCTCTGTGACTTGTTTTAACATGATGAGTTACTGTATACTGACCAAAACAAACAGTACGGCTCTGTGACTTGTTTTAACATGATGAGTTACTGTATACTGACCAAAACAAACAGTACAGCTCTGTGACTTGTTTTAACATGATGAGTTACTGTATACTGACCAAAACAAACAGTACGGCTCTGTGACTTGTTTTAACATGATGAGTTACTGTATACTGACCAAAACAAACAGTACAGCTCTGTGACTTGTTTTAACATGATGAGTTATTGTATACTGACCAAGACAAACAGTACGGCTCTGTGACTTTTTTTAACACATTAATTGCCAGTTAATTGAGTTAACTCGTTATTGCCCGCCATGCGAATATCGCCAAAAAGGAGTTGACTCATTTTTATGATCGTTATTTATTTTATTCGCTATATCTATTCATAATTCATGTCTGCAGCCTCTGCAGACCCTGGTGAATGTGTCTGAGCTGGCAGATGGTCAACACCACCCTCTACTGCCTTGCGGAGCTATTGCACTTCATTGGAAACGGTCTGGTGTGTTTTCTGAGCCGATCTGAGCCGTGGGGGCATGGAACACTAACCCCGCCCACCCGTTCATGTGTAACCAGGGAACAAAATAAGCACCCGCCAAGCGCCAATGGCGGGCAGATTTTAGGTTTGGTGAGGGGCAATGAGAGGTCTGTCTGCCACATGGTGGCCGGGTAACAAAATAGTAATGTAAAATAATTTAAACTGCGGTGTGTTTTGGTCTTACGACAGTCTCCTTTTTTGCAGCCCCCAATCTCTCCTTGCGCGTCTATCTCTCCTTGTTTACCGACGTCACATCCACCAGTGGCCGTTGAGAAAAAAAATCAGTACATTTCAAGTAGATAGGGTATTATGTTGAAGAATACACTTAAATAAGAGGCCAGAGTAAAATTTTAAGCAAATTATTTTAATATATTTATTGATGATTGATTAATCAATACATGTCAATTCAATCTTAAGCTTAAATTGTAACCTACTGTTAAACATCATCAGACTCCTCACTCTACCCTCTATTTAACAGAACATAATAAAATGTGAAGGTTTTATAAACCTAACTTAAACCTCCTCAATCATGTCCTCATCAGAGTCCACAATCTCATTGATTTACTACCGATGACAAACGTGTTGTTTCTGGTTTTCTTTTTAACTTTGACTGTGAGAAAATAATAATCACACACAAAGGGATAATGGCTTATAGCAGACTTAATGATTTTAGAATATTTCAGATAATGAAATGAAATGGTCATCAACTATCCAGTTAGTATTTATAGTGTAACGTTTGGCTTTAAATCATATTGAATGTAGAGAGAGAAAGAGAGCGAGAGAGAGAGAGAGAGGGGGGGGGGGGGGGGGGGAGAGAGAGAGCGAGAAAGAGAGAGAGCCCCCGTCTGAGTCACGTAGTTGATGATGTCACACACACTAGACTAGGATGTCAACAGAACACACAGAGCCTGGATGCATGAAGCGATATAAAGAAACCAATAGCCAATAAATGTGAAGTTATCTTTGAACCCCTGTTGTCAAGCCTCGTTAATATAACCCCCTTCCTCAATAATGGAACTGGTTTTGTGGACTCACTGACGGTGCTTTGAGCGTTTCCAGGATTAGCAGCTAACGCTAATTAGCTTAGCTTAGTCAGCTCATGGTCTGTGGTCTGTCTGTGTCTATAATGAAATGATAGGAAAAGCTCTGCGAAACGGTCTTTTGTTAGGTGGTCCCGCTCTCGCTGCCGCGGTGGGTTTTCTTTTTAGCTGTCGGCTTACTCTTTCCATAGTTCCACATTATTTGTAACCCATTTAAAGTTATTAAGCTAACGTTAGCTCCCTACAGTGCAAGCAGGCGCCACGGGCAGTCAGGACAGAAGAGTAGTGGATGTGACATCGGTAAACAGCCACAAATTAGGCCTATCGTAAGACCAAAACACACTGCAGTTTTAATTATTTTACATGACTATTTTGTGACCCGCCACATGGCGGACAGACCTTTCAGTGGCACTCGCCAAACCTAAAATCTGGTCGCCAATGGTGGCTGGCGGGCTCTAATTTCGGGCCCTGACTGTAACGTTACGCCCACCTGCTATACCGATTAGCTAACGTTAGCTTAATAACGTTAAATGGGTTACAAATATGTGGAACCATATGGAAGGAGTAAGCTGGCCACTAAAAAGAAAACCCACCGCAGCTTTCTCAGACGAAAAGGATGCGCGCCGCGGGACCACCTAACAAAAGAACGTTTTGAGAGGAGTGGATTTTTTTTTATCCACTTTTTCTCCTCCTGTTTTTCTGTGTTTTTCTCCCATCACAATTTTAGTCGTGCCAATTCCCCCTCCCTTTCCTGGTCGTTGCTCGCATGTGCCCCCCACTGGTCGGTCTAGGGAGGGTTGATAGATACTATCGCATGTCCCCTCCGATACATGCAGAGTCAGCCAGCCACTTCTTTTCACCTGCCATCGCGGACTCTCATTTGTGAGGTGTAACGTGTGGGAGGCTCACACTACCCTCACCATCTCCCTTCCTCGCTGTGCAGGCGCCCTGACCGACCTGTAGGAGTCGCTGTTTACAATGACCAGATTACCACCTACCGGCTTCCCTCCCTCTGACTCGGCCAATTGAGCCAGTATGACGACCGGCCAAGCCGGAGGCAACGCTGACAGCCGGATTCGATACCAGTGTCTCTCGCGTTGGTGACGAGCGCTTAGTCCGCTGCGCCACCCAGCCGCCCCAGAGGAGTGGAAGTTTGAAGATCGCGGTATTTCAAGAGACTGGCTAGGCTACTGGGGGCTGTAGTGGTGAGTTGTTAACTTGTTCCGTGTGCCGCAAGTATGTCAAAAAGAAAAACAGAAACAACACATTTGTCATTGTTGTGTTACTTCACAGTACAAATACGTGAGTCCTCTGCTGTGGTTGTGAGTATCCTTTATTAGCTTAACTCCGTAGCAACATCACACAGGTGTATCTCTCTCACCCCTCCCGTACCTACCCCTTGACCCCGAGTACGGTGGCCTGTACACTCTCTCGTATAACGCACACACATTAACATAACACCACTTAAGATTGACTTGTATTGATTAATCAATCATCAATCAATATATTAAAATAATTTGCTTAAAATGTTACTCTGGCCTCTTATTTAACTCTTTATCTACTTGAACGTAATACCTTATCTACTTGAAATGTACTGAAAAAAATGTATATGTGACACAAAAATGCGTTTTTGAATTTTTGGCTGGTAAAAAATCTGCCATGCTGGTCGTTTTTTTTTTTTTTTTTATCTACCAGCCACCTTGGCTGGTAAGCGAAAACGTTAATTTTGTTCCCTGTGTGTAACGCTCGGTAATGTCGGGGACAGGATCGCTGTGAATAACTGGAATGGCGATCAGATAATTGGATTATTTCTTGCATTACATCAGAGACAAGGTAAGAACACTATATATAAAATCTTGCGTTGATCTGATATTTATTTCTTTCTCCCACGATCAAAGCTATCTGTGTGGACCGTGTTGTGCTTTCTACCGTTGGCTGCTACAAGGGCCATTTCATGTATGCACGAGGAGACATAATAATGATAATCTAGCGTTGATTTCAGGATGATTATATAATCAGCCGAAAAATTACAACATGATAACTGGATTACACTAAAATGCCTTTTTCTCGTCCTTCATGTGATTTACTCAGAATCACCCAAACCATACTCATATTCAAAACGGAAATGTACGGATGAAAAAACAATCTGTTTTTTGCATGTTGACCAGAAGCAACTCACTGACAGTCGACGGCGTTACTAGATCCATAGCTATAATATAAAATATAGTTTTAGGACTCGCAAGTTTGGCATTCTAAAACTATATCCATTGAATAAAGACCTGGCGCTGAAGGGGGATCAGCGCCCCCTGCTGCTGGCGGTCAATGTGTTAATGGTTCTTGGACAACAATGGAGTTAATTAACCGTAAGCTATGGTATCTATTTCTACAATATTCTATTATATTGTTATGTCTTTTTTATCTAAGTACAGCTATATATTTTGTATTCACTTATAGGCTAAAACTAAGTCTACTTTTTCCATTGCAGGACCACTTTCTTTTTTAATTACAAAAATGTTTTAATCATTAAATGCGTATGTGTCTTTTCACCTCCATAATATTGCAAAATAAATTAGTGGATAATAATCATAATACTGTGGGAAGTTGAAGGAAGAGGCGATACAATAATGCGCGTGACAGGTCCTTCAGTGACTTCCTACTTTATTCATTCACAGAATCAACACCGTACACACACATGCCACTCCCCTATATCTCCTCCCCTGTGACGCTTCAACTCTGGCGTGAGAGACTCCCTTAATGTGACACCACACAGCCCCCCCCCCCCCCCCGAACACCCAGAGTAGACATACCCTGCAACCAGGGGAGGAAATTAGGCCACTTTACTGGCCAAATGCTAGTATTTTTTACGTTTGGCTGGTAAAAAAAATCAGATACCCGCCAGTTGGCTGGTAAGCCAAAAAGTTAGTTTCCTCCCCTGCTGGCGAGTATACAAAAAAATAAAACATTCTGCAATCACTGCACTGGCAAACGGTGCGCGTCTTCTGAGTGTTCGCTTTAGTTGACAGTTGCCACGAGAGCACTGCACAAGACCACCCGCGGACATATAATGTTTAATAAACGTTTGCGCAGTACTGGCCAACCCGCGGACATATAATAATAAAAGTCCCGCGGTACTAGGCTAGCCATCAGGAGCACTCGCAAACAGATAACGTTAAACACAGCAGAAGATGGAAAACAGACAGACTGACCAACGGGGAACTGCATCCAACCCTAGTACAACCCTCGAGTATAAGTTACTAAGGACACATTTAAATCACAGAGGTGTAATGTTAGTCTACTGGAACTGTATACAGTGGTTAGCTTCTAGTTAGCGTTTTAGCTATAGCTGCTTGCTAGCTAACGTTAGCCCCGTGTGCTCAAAGCAGCCAGCTAGGTGTATCTGTTATGACTATAATGTTTCCAAAAAAGCACCGGACTACGACGTAAGGTTAGACATTTTATTTCATGCTCAAAAGCCCCTGGCTTGCACATCGCAGTCACGAAAGGGGCTAGCTAAGCTCAACCAGTGCACTGTGTACAACAGCACACCAACCCAACTGACGTTACCACAACACTTGACGGTACTTCACAGCACTGTCGTAAGACCACCGTGCTGTCTTAAAGGCACAGTGTGCCTACCCAGATGCATACACAACATTGACGCGGCTTGACATACAAAGAAGTAATTATTTCATTATTATTAATTATTATTTAGTAAAAAAAAAATTGTCTGGTAAAAAATCTGTTTGGCTGGTAAAAAAAATCAGATACTCGCCAGTTGGCTGGTAAGCCAAAAAGTTAGTTTCCTCCCCTGCCTGCAACCCCAACCCATAAAAAAAAAAAAAAAAAAAAAAAACCAAAGTACTCAGCCCCTCGTAGGAGGCCTGACTACCCGACCATAACGACTGCGCTTAACAGTCAGGGGGGAAGGGGGAAGGGCACGAGCCGGCGGCCGTCCGCGTCGGCGGCGAGGCTGGACTGGGGGAGAGTCCGGGGCTGCTGCCGGGGTAGAGGCAGACACGGGCCGCAAACTTGCGGCAGGAGTGGGGTTGGGTGGACGGCCGCGCCGTCGGGGCTGAGCCAGCTCCACCGGCCCGTCCGGGGCCACGTGTGCAGGCTTCAAACGGTCCACCGATATCCGCTCCTGAAGCCCCCCTCTGTCCACCATAAAGCTCTTGGCTCCCGCTTCCAGGACCCGGAAGGGCCCATCGTACGGAGCCTGGAGTGGAGATCGGTGGGCATCGCGGCGGATGAACACATACAGGGCTGACATCAAGTCCTTGGGGATGTAGGACAGGGGAAAACAGTGATGTGCGGGCACGGGAGCGAAAGTGCTGGCGGCGTCTCGGATGGCCAAGCGATGAGTTGCAGCTGACCAGGGGGCTGTGGCACCTGGGAGGAACCCGAGCTCAGCCGAAGATGACTGCAGATCCTCCTTTGGGGCCGAGCACAGGCCTAGCATGACCCACGGCAAACGGTCGACCCAATTACTGTCCGTAAGAGCCGCCCGGAGAGCAGCCTTCATAGTGCGGTGGAAATGCTCACAGAGACCATTTGCCTGCGGGTTGTATGCCACGGTGCAGTGGAGTTTCACCCCCAAACTTTCCGCCACGGCGCTCCACAACTCTGACGTGAACTGGGGCCCTCTGTCCGAAGTTAGATCTGCAGGGGTACCGAAACGGGCCACCCAGGTGGAGATGAACGCCCGAGCGACGTCCGCCGATGTAGTGGATGACAGGGGCACAGCCTCCGGCCACCTGGTGGTCCTGTCCACCATGGTCAGTAGGTGAGTGAACCCCTGGGAGGGGGGCAGCGGGCCCACCAGGTCCACGTTAACGTGATCAAAACGTCTCTCCGGGATGAAAAATTGCCCCAGCGGGGCCTTAGTGTGCCGATGCACCTTGGCGCGCTGGCACGCTACACAAGAGGCAGCCCACCCCTTGACGTCCTTCCTGAGGCCAAACGAACCTAGCCCCCACCAGCTTAACTGATGCCTTCACCCCCGGGTGTGACAAAGCATGTATAGCATCGTAAATGCGGCCGCGCCAGCCCGCAGGGACCATCGGGCGAGGTCGGCCTGTGGAGACATCGCAGAGGAGCGTGGCCTTACTGTCCTGGAACACCACATCCTCCAGTCTCAGTCCTGTCGTGGCCGTCCTGAATGCCTGGATGTCCATGTCCGTGCACTGGTCAACTGCCATGGCTGCGTAGTCCACACCCAGGTGCACAGTGTTGACCCGCACTCTGGAGAGGCAGTCAGCCACCAGGTTGTCCTTGCCCGCCACATGCTGCAGGTCCGTGGTGAATGCCGAAATGGCGGACAGTTGGCGCTGCTGCCGTGCCGACCATGGTTCCGTGGTCTTAGCCATGGCAAAGGTCAGAGGCTTGTGGTCCACGAAGGCGGTGAACTCCCGGCCCTCCAACAGGAACCTAAAATGACGCGTGGTGAGGAAAAGGGCCAGCAGCTCCCTGTCAAACGTGCTGTATTTCCTCTCGTTGTCCCGCAGTGTCCTGCTGAAAAAGGCCAGAGGCTGCCAGGTGCCAGCCACCCACTGATCACACACCACCCCCACAGCATAGTCCGAGGCATCGGTCGTGAGGGCTATTGGAGCGGCCGGGTATGGGTGTGCCAGCATAGTAGCGTTAGCAAGAGCAGCCTTAGCACTATCAAATGCCTGGACCCTCTCAGGGGACCAGTCCACCTCCTGATTGTCCTTCTTGCCCCTTAGTGCCTCGTACAGGGGGTGCATCAAGAGAGCCGCTCCTGGTATGAATCGGTTATAAAAATGTACCATACCAAGGAACTCCTGTAGGGGCTTGATGGTGCGAGGACGTGGGAAGGCAGTGGTCGCCTCCACCTTGGTGGGCAGAGGCACAGCTCCCTGTGAAGAGATGTGATGGCCCAGGAAGTCTATGTCTGGCCGGCCGAACTGACACTTGGCTGGGTTCACAATCAGCCCATGTTCATTCAGCCGCTGAAACAGCTGTCGGAGGTGCAAACAATGCTCTTCAGCAGATGTGCTGGCCACCAGGATGTCGTCTAAATACACAAACAAAAATGACAACCCTCGCAGCACAGAGTCATTAACCGCTGGAAGGTCTGCGCTGCCCCCTTGAGTCCGAAAGGCATCCTTAAAAACTCGAAAAGTCCAAACGGGGTAATAACGGCGGTCTTGGGCACGTCTCTGGGATGGACTGGCACCTGGTGGTAGCCCCGCACCAAATCCACCTTGGAAAAAATGGTGGTCCCGGCCAGGTGAACAGAAAAGTCCTGGATGTGCGGAACAGGGTAGCGGTCATGATCCGTGGCACTATTGAGGCGCCGGAAATCTCCACACGGGCGCCACTTCCCATCAGCTTTCGGAACCATATGCAAAGGCGAGGCCCACGGGCTGTCGGAGCGCCGCACAATGCCGAGCTGCTCCATTGTGTCAAACTTTAGCGATGGCCAGTTTAGCGGCCTCAAGGCGGCGTGCGCGCGCGAAAACTGGCAGACGGGCCGTGGGGATATAATGCTCCACCCCATGTTTTGCGACCATAGCAGAAAACGTGGGCACAGTCAGAGCGGGGAAATCAGCGAGAAGCCGCTGGTACACGTCCGTCCCCCCCCAGAGTGCAGGGGTAAGTGGCAAATGACCCAGATCACGTCAGGGTCACCAATGTGGGAAGTTGAAGGAAGAGGCGATACAATAATGCAAGTTGAAGGAAGAGGCGATACAATAATGCGCGTGACAGGTCCTTCAGTGACTTCCTACTTTATTCATTCACAGAATCAACACCGTACACACACATACCACTCCCCTATATCTCCTCCCCTGTGACGCTTCAACTCTGGCGTGAGAGACTCCCTTAATGTGACACCACAATACCATGATAATTACTCAGACTATAATCCTACCATCAAAATCTCCTACTGTGACATCTCTTTTCAGAATAAGGGGGGAACATTTATAATTAAATGACACAGGCCTTATCCTTAACCCTTTCACTGCTGCACTACCAAACGGTTAACCCTTTTACTGCAACAATACACAGAAGGTTAGGTTAACCCTTTCACTGTCACACAACAGCAGGTTCGGTAGTGTGATAGTAAAGGGTTAACCTTCTGTAGTGTGGCAGTGAAAGGGTTAAAGGTGGGGCTTGGTGATATGGCCAACATTTAATATGATGATACTTAATAGTTTTTCCAATAAAATGGTATTTGACAACATTTAATTTTCTAGTACAAATGACTGACATGGCATATTTCTATGTTGTTATCTTGTAATACAATTGTCATGGTACTACTTAATTCAAAATGGTCTATTTTCCTTAATGTTTCTTAACCTCTTAATCAATGTTCCCTCTAATTTTTTTCGGTCTGAGCAAACACTCAAACCTCCTGAGCAGACATCAGCAACTACTGAGCAACATACATCACCTGCCGATTAACCGGTTAGTTGATAAGCGGCGGTTTGTAAAAAATCTGAGAATCTTAATTTCCCTCAATGTCTAACATAAAAATATACAAATTTTGCTGATACACAGAGAAATAATACAAAAAGGCATATTATATTCCTTAATCAAATATTTATTTAACCATTGATTGACGATACAGAGCAAAGTCCTTACTTTGGCGGCGGCGGTGTGAGTCGTGTCACTAACTTTTGTCTTTTTAGGAGGCTGACTCGTCATTATTTTATTAAGTGAATTATAATGCGACTTCAAGGGTGACCATATTGTGATTTTTTTTTAAAGAGGACACTGCCTTCAGCCTCAAGATACTTAATGATACTCAAAGTTTACTCAAAGATGCCTTATCATTATAATATATTTAAAGTATGCCTCCTCTGTATGGATATAAAATTATTGTTTATATTATTTTATATAACAAAATAATATCTCTCTATAACCAAAGTTACTCAACATGCTGTATTATGCCTAAAGTAATCTATCTGACAAATCTCAAGAAAATAACAATCAACCTATGACAAAATAATATATATTTTCAAGTCTTACTGGACAAAATAAATAACAAGAAAAATATGAAGTAATGTTCTAAATAATACCTCTTCTGTATTAGAAAATCCAGCTTAAAAAATATATCTTTATCTTTTCAATGTAATGTAAATTATAAAACAGTAACCTCACAAAGATACTAATTTAAAAGTGCACTATGCAGTTTCAGATTTGTTGCAATTAGTGTACTAAACTAATTTATTACACACATAATCCTTAGAATGATTGTATCATAACAAGCATCTTATCAAACCAAAACATCATTTTGAGGCATCAAAATAGTTTTCAATTATTTTCTTTCTCTCTGTATAGCTCCATGCTTCAATCAATTCGGTCAACTTTGCCATCAAACTCTTGCCTCGCCCTGCTTTGTTTGTAATGTTTTTCTGTGTCCATGTGAGCTTTGAGATCGCCACCACTTGTATTAGACACAGAAACATATGGTCAAGCTTTGCATGCGTAGCACTCCGCTTCCAATTAGTTTCGACCGGGATGATAAATTGGGAATTTTCTCTGCAGTTAATCTGTAATGTACATTTTCGCGTTTGCATTGTGAGGAGCCAGCGATGCTGGTCGGATCTGTCCGCTTCCTGCTCTGTTGTCTGTGTGAGCGCGCAGTAGCGCCGCCCACAAAGCACTGAAAGCGAGGCTTCTCTTGGTAACGTCACATGCAACAGGTTACCGTAGTATTCGGTGCAACGCACCAGTCAATTTAACTACATGCATATTTTACACAAACGTTTCCGTGCGCGACAGATTTCAGATGTGCACGGGAGCGTTTTGCCATGTGCGTGCGCGCGCATCTTTGTTCCTACTGTGCCACCGCTCTAAGAGATAGGAATGTGTGGCTGTGTTTGCACGGCTATATCTATATTCTATATTATAGCTATGGATACAATACTATGGCACATTTGACATCAACTATCCATCGTTCAATATGTGAAAAATAATAAAAAAAATTCATGTATACGTTTGCGTGTTATACCGTGGTGAATATAAACTACGTTTCAGAGTGATCCTGGCTAATTCCATAAAACGGCGCTATGGAGGAATACGTGAATTTTACTAAAAGCGTTTTTTCCGTTGCTCGCCTAGACACGCTATTATTTCCAAATCAAATGTATATAATAGGTATTATGTTTCATCATGAATGCATGAAAGGGGGGGGGGGGGTCGTTTTTTGATGCTTTGATCGTCACCAACGCCATACGTTCTGGAGTACGCTACACATGGTCGTTGCGATCGATGTGAAATCATGGTTGGATCAAAGCAGGATTGATGTCATATAGTCCTTACCTTCACTAGGAGGTACCCCAAAAAGAATATTCCAATTGTCTGATCGCGATTTCCAGTATTGGTGTCCATCATGTCACCAACATAATCCACCACAACACATGCATTGGGGGCATTGGACGCGTTTCAATGCCATCGAGTGACCCGCTAGACTCGCCTGACCAAAAAAACTGCGCCCGGAGTGAATTAAACGTAACACCGGGTGTGAAGAAAGGGTTTCGAAGGGTGGGCGATACTGCCACCTATCAGGATGCAGCCGATATTGCACTCTAGCGATCTCAGAGTGGTTCCCTATGGTAACCCCGAAGTCCATGTGAGAGAAATGAATAAAAATATAGAATAAAAGAAATAACGATGAAAACCCGACTATACTCTGGTCTGGCGCTGAACGGTTGGCGAGTTAACCCGACTATCCTTGGGTTTGGCACTGATTGAGTTAAGCCCTAGCCATATTTTCAGAAAAGTTGCATAAAAGTACATAGGCCCACCTAAGTAAATGGAAGATTGCTCCACTTCTACAAGGTCCATTAGCATGTTCTTGGTATCTAGGGACATCTATAGACCTCAGGGAATGAATGACCAGTGTCAGAAAGATTGTGTCTGTTACTATGCTTGAGTAAATTGTAATTGTAACCAAAGGAGAATATAATTATTTTTGTATCTTTGACAGTGAATAACACCATGCTAACATTGGGTCTCATTCTCGAACGAAGTTACGACAAAATATTTCGTCTTAGCCAGATTTCGGCCTATTTAAGACATATTAGGGCTGGGAGTGGGAGTCCTCAAATGTTCCTGAGATCTTATTTGAGAGCAGATCTAGTGCTGAGGAGCACACTTAAATATGCTCTCAGCCCACGATCAAATCTCATGATTGATTGACTAATTTAAAATCTTATTATAACTTGACAGACTGTGTTCTCATAGTGATTCCTTCATGTTAACGCTACAGGCCTCATTGGAATTAATTACTTGATCATAATTAAAATAAATATGACAATATTTGTACGATAAGAAATTACGCATTTGATGTCGGAAAAATAAATAATATGGATTCATCTGATCACAGGGCAGCTGGATTAACCATATCTGAACCAGCTATTTTGGACAAATGTATAATTACTTTAATTACTCAGATATTCAAACACAATTATGCAATTATTGTGAAATGATTGAAAATAATAATAATTTAATGCCTTCTGTGGAATTTGCATTTCTTATTTGTTACACATCTGTTTTAATGATTAATTATATACATTTGAAAGAATGCAGGTCAACATGCAATGTATCCAATTGATTGGTATACAATGGGACAGACCTTTGTTTGATTGATTGAAAACTTTATTAACAGATTGCAGAATGGGTACAGTACAGTACAGCTCAATTACATAAGGGGATGCAGACCAGAGAAAGAATTTCGTCTTGTTTACATCAGGGTCCCCCATTTTCAATTCATCATAACATATATGACACACACGACACAGATAGACAGTACTGCTACATCTATACATTTATGACATACCAGATTTGCAAATACAGTACTGTTTGTGATACAAAAAGAGTCCAGAAAAGAGAGTACATTTGACATAGAAACTGTTGGAGGAGGTTGGGTAGGAGGGGTGGTAGACTTACACTGTACAAGCAAAACTGTACATTGGAATATTGACACAACCATACTTAGTAATTTACTGTACATTGGAGGGGGTTGATATAGCTATAAACCTGCATTCCTTCGAATATATCATTAATCAATTAAACTTATATTGAAATACACTATATAGCCTATACACCAACACTGAAATGACAGTGGATAAATAAATAAGAACTAAAGCTAATCGGTGGAAATAGACTGCATTAATATTCCATAACAAGTCTTGTGTGCGCCTACGAATGAACAGTAGCCTATAGGCTTAATTATGGAATAATAAGCCATACTGCGTTCATTCATTACGCCCGCCGGCCCGTAGACTATATATATTATATGTCATTCATTCATTCATTCATATACAGTACTGCGCGCGCGTGTGTGTGTGCGCGCACGCTGCGGCAGGTGTGTACCACGAGCTGTATATGATGCCAATACATTAATCTAATCTAGTTTTGATGGGCGCAAGCGTGATTATGAAACCTAGCCGCATTTCTCGGAGACGCTCTCTCATTGGCACTGACTGACGCTAGGTTTCGTAATCACGCGGCTCTCAAAGCACTTCCGCCATTCCATTTCACAGAGCTGCGTCACCAGTTGCTTTATAAGGACTGTCGGGGGCGTGGTTTGTATGCAAATGACCTGAACGGGAACGCGCTTTGGAGTTTACGACAGAATGCCATTCTCCAAGCAGATATCAGATCATATAATTTCTGCAACCGTTTCAGCCACTTAAGACATATCTCCAGCACATTCAAGACTCAGAGTGTACTTGTCATAGATTATGTCTCAGTGGTTCCAAGATAAGTCTTCCAGAATATATCTTTGAAAAATTTTCTGGAATGAGACCCATTGACCAGACCAGTGAAGAATTGCCACTGAGCTCATTCAGCACCTTCTTGAGATCAAGTGTACAATAAATCTAAGCAAATTAATAAAGGGAAGATGATTTACAGGGGGTAGATACAGTACTGCATTTTGCCATCCAGACACATGCAATTTGAAATATGAATATAGAATATAGAATATCAGGCTTATATAATTACCTTATTATGGCCAAGTCATACATCCTGTGAGATATAATCACGAAAATAACTTAATTTCTACGTCAATCAG
Organism: Notolepis coatsorum; assembly: GCF_963971535.1. Classification (NCBI taxonomy): domain Eukaryota; kingdom Metazoa; phylum Chordata; class Actinopteri; order Aulopiformes; family Paralepididae; genus Notolepis; species Notolepis coatsorum. Next base: position 119,995,190 of record NC_140169.1, read on the forward strand.
CTCCAATTTTGACAAGAGCTGGTGTGAGCTGGGTAGTGTAGTTTTATGAAATTTGTCCATCGAAAGCCCTGGGTCTCCTCTTTCTTAGGACTACAAAGATGAATGACGGCGTAATATCCTCACATCCAGGGTTCGATATTAATGCCGGCTTAGGGCAAAATGCCCGTGAAAATGGACAAAATGCCCTCGAAAATCAGTTAAGGGGGGCACAAAATGCCCCCGACAGTTTACTAATTATATATATATATATTCTGTTGAAGTCCGACATATTTAAATATCTCCGGTCATAATGTCCTGTGAGAATGATTCCCTCGTGACCTGTGTTTTGCTGATGAGAATGGCGGTGCAGCAGCTTGGTGCTGGATTAGCGAGAGGCGTGCAGTTTATCGTTTATCGCTTCGTTGGGAGGCGGAGGTTGTCATTCGTTTACTAATGATATATATATGGAGACATTATTAATGTCATTAACATTACGTTATCAAACATAGTATAAAAATTAATATTACTATTTATTGAACTGACGAGTGAAAGACGTGATTTATTAAATCTGTTTTGATCAGACGCCGATGTCAACGTCACTCTCCCCACCCTCTCACATTAGCAGGTGAGCAGCTCACCAGCATTTGATGGCATTTTGAAGACAGACAAGATGGAGCGTTTTTTATCAAACTATAAAAACACGAAGGAAAAATAGTCTGAGAAGCAGATTCCCCAGGTCCTCAAATAAAAAAATGTAAAGCGGAGTACGATGGAGTCGTGGGGATTAGACTGGGTAGGGGTTGAGGAGGATGCTACCGGTCAACATGTAATTTATTGCAAAGCTTGTCGTGAGACTCCGGCTGCAAACACGGCTAGTGTTCGAGGAGCTTGTGTGGATCTTTTTGTCCGCGGGACGAAGACTGTCAAAAAATGTGGATGTAAGGATGTTTAATAACCGTTTATCATAAAAATTCAGTGCCCCCGAAATACAAAAAAAAGCCCCCGAAAATCAATTAAGGGGGGCAAAAAAAGCCCTTGAATTATTTTTTCTTTTTATCTAACCCTGCTCACATCTATAATCATCCGATTTCTGATGCAATGCACAGAGAATTATATAAACTCTCATTAAGGATCTTTACTCTTGGCTACATTTGGAAAAAAAATGCAACATTAACACTTTGGCTGCCTAAGGTTAAATTCATGATATACCATAGATTGCCAGCGCTATTTGTCTATGGAGAAAGTCCCCTTATTTGCAGGGCTATAACTTTTTAAATTCTATTGCTACATTGCCATTATTAGGGCCCATTCAAAGTCCTATATGTATTGTTCATTGTGTAGCAACGTTAAACTTTTTCATTCACATATTCATAGTAAAGTATGGTCTAATGTATAAGTATGTTTTCATCTCTTTCTGCAGCTTTCTCCAGAACGTGATATATAGCCCCAAATGCATTATATTGATGATGAAATACAGTTTGATGGCAATCAGCGCGATATAAAAAATTCCAACTAGACGTACTTCTAGAAGTTACTACACGTCATCTGATGTTGACCGGATGGGCGAGGGGGCGTTTATAATTCCGTGGGCAGCGTTATACCAATCATCTAATGTGGGTCAAATGTTGATAATAGCAGTTAGTATCGAAGACGGTAACGTTACACGCTGAAACTCACCCCAGTCTCCGCGCGCCGTTGGGCGATCATCGTCGAGTAGAAATCTTATCATTATGGGATATATTTTTACCCGGTCCATCTCCAGCTTGTATAATGGTATATACGTCCAAATCATGTTGTTTATCGAGTTATTGCCAGTTATTGCCAATCGATCACCGTGTAGCGTGACGAGCCAGAGTCCCATAACCTATAGCGAGCGCCCGGAAGTACTACGGTCGTCATGACAACCTCTATTCAACATCCTGTTTGGCGATTGCGCCGATCGGCCACCAGATGGCGCTCCTGAACCGCCAGAGAGCTCAGTGGGTCCTGCTGGTGGATCTCAGGCCAGCGGAGGGGACATATGAATCCGATCGCAGATTTTTGAAATATTGATATAAGGACGACGTAACGCGTCCTCCGGCAACTTTAGCATGGCCAGCAAAGACGTCTAAAGACGGGTCCCGGTAGTCAAAGTGTTAATTAATATGGACTGTATTGATCTATTTATGGCGTGAAATTAATCTCGGCCAAGTACCGGGCCCTTTGGGCTTTTTTTTGTATTAACCAAACATTTTCCAAGCTAGATCCTAAATATGCTCTTTGTCATTGTGTGTTCCAGTCAAAGATGACCTGGGGCCCATACGTGTGGTTTCACATGTGGAGAGCTGCCACATCCACCATCTCAGGTCAGGAGATGGACCTGGAGCTGCGTGGACATTCTGTACATTTCGTTCATATTCCTGCCACAGTACTTCAAATACCTTGTATTATTGTAAAACCAACATGGCAAGTAGCCAAAACGCACCGGGGGGAAATGTACCTATCTCAAACCCCGCCCTCTTGATCGTCCAATCACAACTGTTGTTTCTCTCTGACAAAGTTTGAAAGCAACAGTTGTGATTGGAGGGTCAAGAAAACAGGGCAGAGTTTAAGATAGGTCAATTCCCAGTGCCCAGTAAGTAGTGCAAGTTTAAGTTGCTAAAAATCAAAGTAGCCACATAATGACATGTCAGAAATCAAAGCAGATAGACTTAATTGTCTAATGGAGAAAAATGTATTATAATTTGATTATATCTCAATCATTCCTTCTGTTTAATAAAAGTAATGGATTGGATCATTACTCTGTATCGACTGTATATCCAGAATCAGTGCTGAAAGAGCACATAGCATATCCCTAGATATCAATTCTGCTGTTCTTTTAAACTAGTCATACAATGGAACTTAGGAAAGGTCCCACCATGTCCTTACCTGGGGTCAGCCAACCAAGCTTTTAATTCATACCATTCACTAACTAACGTTATGTTATGACTATAACCAAGTTCTGTTAACACTAGTGGACGCTCAGCGTCTCATTGCATATATCTCGCTTACTGAATACATTTCAAAATGTACCTTTAAATGCCAGCGTTCATCTGGCCACACCCCCATCCGCTTCCCAACAAATTTCACCACAATGAAAAATCAAGGGCCGCAGCGGCGTCTAGACGCTGAGCGTCCACTAGTGTTAACAGAACTTGGTTATAGTCCTAACCTAACGTTCTGTATCACACTAGCTCCCGCTCAGCGTCTCATTGCATAATAGGAGCTGAGCGGGCAGGGGCACCCTCAACCGGTGAACCCGGGAGTTGACACTGCTCCAACACACCAGGGAATCAACCACCTTGGTGTTACCCAATGCGGTGGTTGTTCCTATAACCCCTCAAGAAAAAACTCCAAAACACACCTGCGGGTATACACCGGCTATACCGCAGTACAAGTGTTACAGTTTTCAAAAAAGGGTTAACCCAGGCCTACGGGTCGACGAAACATCACTTCGGACCGGGCCCGGCGATACGGGAAGCACAGGGTCACCAGAGGAGGTCAAAGACCACCCCAACAGGCCCCTCTTCGCCATGCGTGAGAGAGGAGCGAAAAAGAATGGAGAATCAGCCCCAAGCACACCGTACTTGGTATTCCCAGGCGGTCTCCCGACCAAGTACTAACCAGGACCAACCTGTGTAGCGGCCGAGATCTGACGAGATCGAGCGTGTACTAAGGCTGAGCCCGAACGTTCGAACGTTCGTTCGTTACGCTGACATTCGGACTTTAATTAATAGGTTCGAACGTTCGGTGAAAAAAAAATAAAGGATGCGCACGGGGTTGAGGTGATGTGAATGCGAGGCGCTCGGCTCAACCAGTATGGTCTGCCGGGCTGCAGCGGGATACTATTTCTCAACCAGAGCTCTATTTTGATTGACAGGCGATTCTGCCAATTACGTCACACCGCTTGCACCCGCCTCTGCTGTTACCACCAATCGGCAAGCCTCAACAGACTTACCGGGGAGCCGTAGTTAGCTCCCCGCCGAGGAAGTAATCGGTAACAAGGTTTCCGTAGGTGAACCTGCAGATTAGGATCATTAATGAATACCATCCTTTTTCGGCCACGGTCGCGCGAGCTTCATGGCGGGAGGTGGTTGCGTTGGAAACAACAGCAGGCGCACGGTGGACAGACCCGTCCGAGGTAGACGGTGGACGGGTCTGTTGAGCCGAGGCGTGCGCCTCTCCTCCCGGCTCCCCTCCCCGTCGACCAAGAGTGAATACCTGTTACGTGTAAGTTGAACTTGTAACACTAACTATATAACGCTAATGCCACAAAACGAATGCATTTGTTTATCTAGCCCCTTACGTGACTGCAAGGGCTATTGTTTATCATACTTTGATTCAGTAGCTTGATTATTTTCTTCTGAGTGCTTTGTTTAATTACATGTTTACATGAACAGCCACCACTGTAAACAACATGTTTTTCACCAATAGACTATGCAATGCCGCCCTCCGTAGGATCTATAATAATACAATAAAAAAAAAAATTATTATTAAAAAAAAATGAAAAAAAAAATTTATTAAAAAAAAAATTTATTAAAAAATTTAAAAAAACGAACGTTCGAACGTTCGTTCGATAAACCTGGCGAACGTTCGAACCCTAAAAACAGGGTTCGGGCTCAGCCTTAGCGTGTACAGGTTGGCATGGCCGTAAGCCATTACGACAGTGCTGAGTAAAAAATTTACCCAACCAGGGTCTCCATAGCGCTTAACCCTGTGACACCCGGACCGACCTGGCATTTTTCCCCCTGAAAAAAGCCCAAGTCCCTCAGGGTACCAGAACAGCAGATCTGCATCCCCGGCGGACAACAGGTTCAACTGATCCGGACCAGCGTGACCAGAACCAGTCCCGTGCCCTAACCACGCCGACATGCCTACTCCAGGAGAAGGGGCAGATATGCGTGTTGATCTTAAACATGAAAAGAAGGCGCCACCCAGACGTCCAGGGCGAGAGACCCCTCTACATATGTTCAGATCCATTCCGTCATCATCCCCCAGATATGAACGAGAATCCGTCGACAACCAAAACAGGTTGTCGGAAGAGGAAAAACCTCCATCCCAGTTGCTTTATAAAAACGCTGTTTTAACCCCAAGCAACCAATGATCAGAACCGCAAAAAGAAATTTCATCAACGACAAAACTGAGGAAAACAAAAACAAACCCTGCGAACTTTGGAAATTACTCAATAATCAACTAGGCTGCAGTAAAAAACTTAAAACCAGATTCTCAAACATAAACATAAAGACGGACAACACGCTCATCACAGACAAGCTGGATGTAGCCAATTACTTAAACATCTTCTTCACAAACATAGCCACAACACTGGTAAACAAACTACCCTCCCACTCAGGGCATTATGGGGTAGAACACATAGTAGCATACTACAAAAACCTAGGGGTCCACAAAGATGACTTCAAACTTGAAATGGTAACAACCGATGAGGTACTCAAAAAATTGAGCGCCCTCCAACCTAACAAGGCCACTGGCCATGACAACATCCCCTCCAAATTCCTCAGAGACGCAGCAGCCGCCATCACCCCAGTCATCACACACATAATAAACCTCTCTATAAGACAGGGGCACGTCCCCAAGGACTTCAAAATTGCGAGAGTGACCCCTCTACACAAAAAGGGCAGCAAATTAGACCCAGGCAACTACCGCCCTGTTTCTATTCTTACCTCCATCTCGAAAGTCATGGAGAAAATAGTCTACGAACAGGTCGAAAAGTACCTGGCGGAAAAAAACCTAATCTACGAATTCCAATCTGGCTTCAGAACGTCCCACTCCACTGACACATGCCTCCTCTATTTGAACGACCACATCAAACAAGAGGTGGACGCTGGCAAATACTGCGGCATGGTCATGCTGGACCTACAAAAGGCCTTCGACACTGTCAATCACTCCATTCTAATGGACAAGCTAAAAGCAATTGGTTTTGATAGCCTATCAGTGAGCTGGATGCAATCCTACCTGGAGGGGAGAGAACAGATGGTAGAGGTAAACGGTACTCTATCCCCCCCCCTCACAGTGAGCTGTGGTGTTCCACAAGGAAGCATACTAGGACCGCTACTCTTCCTAATTTATGCAAATGACATGTCGTCAGCCTGTGACTGCAACTTGTTCCTGTTTGCGGACGACTCAGCCCTGCTGGTCTCTGACAAGAACAAATTGCAGGTTGAAAAAACCCTCAGCACGGAACTAGGCAAAATCTGCATATGGCTCGCTGATAACAAACTATCATTACACATGGGCAAAACAGAGTCCATTCTCTTCGGTTCAAATAACAAACTCAGCAAGACCGACGGATTCTCAGTTACAGTGGGTGACAATATTGTCACAAGGAAAGACGAAATTACCTACCTGGGTTCCATCCTAGAGGCAAATCTTTCCTGTGACAAAATGGCATCCAATGTAATAAAAAAAGTCAACCAACGAACTAGATTCTTGTACCGGATCTCCTCTCTGGTAAACAAGAATACCCTGAAGACTCTGGCAGGAGCACTCATTCAAGGGTACTATGACTATGCGTGCACCTCATGGTACCAAAGCACCTCAAAGGCGCTTAAAACAAAATTACAAACATCACAAAACAAACTGGTCAGACTACTACTTGACCTGAACCCCAGAACCCACCTCACCCCTGCCCACTTTGCCAACCTAGGATGGCTTAGAGTAGACGACAGAGTACAGCAACTTGCAATGGGCCTGGTCTACAAGATACACTATACGACCGGGGTGCCCATGTACATGTCAAAATACTTCCCAAAGGTCAGTGAATACCACAACCACTACACCAGAGGAAGCTCAACAAATCATGTTAAACCCAGATTCGGCTCAAACAAGGGACTAAACACGTTTCGCAATTATGCCACAACAATGTGGAACGCCCTACCCAAAGCTGTAAAGGAATGTGAATCCCTGCCCACATTCAAAACCGCCCTTAAAGAGCACCTACGGGAGGCTGCAATTCGAAACTGGCCACCGTAAATGCCCAAAACCCCCACCACCTCCTAATAGACAGTCTCCTCCCCACCGCATGTATATTTTCCCTCCCCGCCGTATGTATATTTCCCTCCCACCCACCCACCCCCTCCTAATGTACAGTCCCCTCCCCATCATATGTATATACTCTGTCAGGATCTAGGGGTAACAGTACTGTATATTTGAATACCGCCTATGTCACAAATGTATCAGTACTAAATACCTATATGTCCCTATGCCATAAATGTCATGTATGTTGTGTATGTCATAAATGTCTATATGAATTGAAAATGGGGGACCCTGATGGAAACAAGACAAACGTCTTTCTCAGGTCTGCATCCCCTTAACAATTGTATGTATTGAGCCGTACTGTATTGTACCCATTCTGCAATCTGTTAAATAAAGTTTTCATTCATTCATTCATTCAAGGCGTGCCAGTCAGTCGCCTGATTACAGAACACCCCGATCTAGCACTATGCGTGCGTCGGGACACAACCACATCAATGAATAGGCTATTTAGACCTGTCATTGAATCCCCAAGGCGCCCAGGGGAACGACAAGAGGGGTGTGATACTTCCTAACTCCAACTCTTTTTAAAAGAAAAGAAGGAAGCACCAACAATATGTATGAATGAATGAAAACTTTACTTAACAGATTGCAGAATGGGTACAATACAGTACGGCTCAATACACACAATTGTTAAGGGGATGCAGACCTGAAAAAGACGCTTGTCTTGTTTCCATCAGGGTCCCCCATTTCCAATTCATATAGAATTCATATGTATCCCAGTCTACACGGCCGGGGGTAAAAATTGTTTACATTTTTACATTCCACCACCCTCCCATAGAGAGGAGACGGAAATCCCCAGAGAGACTTCCCATGCGAGCTGTACAGATTGAAAAGAATATATTGCACCTTGAGCCATGTAAAAGTTTGGTTTTAGGGCTCTCCGGGGAGGAGGCACTGAACCCATACACACTCAATAATCGAAATGAATCGAATACACACACAATAGAGTAGGACTCCTTCTTGAGGTTCCACTCACCTTATCAATCTGAGGAGGAGGCTCTGTACTCTGAGGAGGCTCCCTCACATGGAAGGAGAGTCCCAACTCACAGAAGGCCCGAATAGGAGCTTCGTGAGGAGGAGCCCTGACCACCCCGCGTTTTAAACAGATCCATCATATGGACCTGAACAGCACACGGAAGTCCTACCAACAGAGACGCGCACGGTGACGTACTCTATGGCGGGGGAATTTCTGCGGTGCACACGCCCAATATTCCAGGGCGTGGGACCAGGAAACTCCCTCATCATTTTCACATCTGTAATAAACAACCCTATTTGCATGGAGAAGCTAATACCAGTGACAAGACAATTCACACATAACTCGCATCGTATCCTAAATGTAGTGCAGCAACACTCGTTTTGGAAAACATCGTTATTTACAAAACATTTAGAAGGGAAAGCAAGAAGACGTACTCAAGGTCTGGTCCAGACCTTGCCTACCCGGAGCGTAGATCAAGCGAAGTGCAGTCTCAAGGCACCGTAGTAAACACAGCCGTTCTGTGTTGTCGACCTGGGCAGCGTCACCGCTCCATCCCGTCGCTACGGTCCCCCTTGTTGACGCAGTCCTTGCCGTCCTGGCCCAGGGCAGGTTCGACGAACATCCTCTGTGAAAGATGACGTCGTAGTCAAGAGTGTTTAAAACATGTTACAATCAAAGCACGTTCAACAGTGTAGCATTAAGCTAACGGCCGCTCTAACCGTCGGGCGCTACCGCCCCTGCCCGCGAGACGCCGAGCGAACGGTGCACGCGACCAGAGGGGAGACTTCGAATGCCCCCCGCCTCTCCCCGTGAGGGAGAGGGGAGTTGGGAACCGCGGCGGCGCGCGAGGGGCCGGAGCCACCCCGCGCTGGGCCTCGGCCGATAGCAGCAAGCTAACGTTTCCTAGCCTAGCCTAGGTAGGCCACGACTAGCACGCAAGCTAACGTTTCCTGGCCTAGTGATCACAGCAGGCTAGCGCCGCAGCTAACAGCTGACTGGCTAACAGTAGGCCACCACTAGCACGTAAGCTAAGCAGCTATCACCTGAACTTGTACACAATGATATAACACTCACTCAGACAGGCCGCCGTTCTGAAACCCTCCTCACTTTTTAAGAGAAAAGAGAAACAAGATGTTAACACAGTTTTACAACGGTGATTTTACCAACACCCGACGGAGCCAGCACAATACCCAACTGGCCTGTGTAGCTGACTTGAACACAGATCTTCCGCTAATGAACATCCATGCCCATATTTCCTCGTGAGGGAATACTCTCATTTGGATATGAAAGACTGGGGGCCGACACGGTGACAGAGAAAACATCCACTCGTCCAGAAAACACAGGGATCACCAGTGTTAATGGTCGTGGCCCACTAGTTAACTATAATGGGCTTCAGATCAAGGTCTTCCGCTGTTGCCTAAGAGGCTGAACAAAAGACCTTAATCTGGGGCCGGTGTTCGTAAAACATTGTCAGCCAGCCCCCATAGCACTAACAGACAAGTGGAGCCGCAAGCAAAACATCACTCACCAACCTGGAACTCACCGCTTCTCACAACAACGGCGCGTCCTACAGTTCAGCTGTGTCCTGAAAGGTTTTACCGCAACCAGCACAGCAAGGAACTGCAGTTGAGAGGCATGCAGCGGCGTGCTCCCAATACGAAAACCGGTGGAGGATTTTAGAATGATCACCATCTTCCAGACACTCCAGTGACGAAGACAATATCGCCGTATTTTCTCGAAAATAGTGAGAGAGAAAATAAAGATATGATGTCAACGTATCTCTTGTTCTTCCTTTCCTCGTAAACATTGTCAGCCAATATTTTTCTCCACGTCAAGTGGGCATATGAGCAACACGTTGCTTGTGATGAAATTTGAGAAGGAGATGAGTGTGTGGCACCACCGCTGCTTATGTAGGTAAGTGGATGGGGGTGTGGCCAGATGAATGCTGGCATTTAAAGGTACATTTTGAAATTTATTCAGTATATATATGCTGAAGCGAGATATATGCAATGAGACGCTGAGCGGGAGCTAGTGTGATACAGAACCATGTCCCTCCTCTATTAAAGGGGCACTTCATCAAAAACAATGGCGATTTATTATGCTCACAATCTCACACACGTCCAAAAAGCAGTTTTGCATTATTTTAGTTTGACAATAAATTTGTCTGAATATGGCCACCAGTGATGTGATCAGCGACATTGAATCCTTGTTTTGTGTTAATTACAGCACCATCTAATGATGTAGGTGAAAAATAGCAATACCTTGTTTTATAGGGACTGCTACCTTATCATGTCACTAGGCTGTCATTGATGCAACACAAGGATTCAATGTCCCAGATGACATCACTGGTGACCATATTCAAACTCATTCACTCAATAACTGTCAAACAAAATCAATGTGTGCAAAACTGTTTAGAGTTTTGGAATGTGTGAGAGATTATGTACGAAATAAATCTGCATTGTTTTTTGGTAAAGTGCCCCTTTTTAAGATTCAATATGACTTTATTTGTCCCAAGGGAAATTTGCCTTGAACATAATGGCTGCCACATAAAATAAAATAAAAACGCATGCAATTGCAGTAACAGACATAAAGTGCATTCAGGCTTTTCATTTCACCGCCTCCTTGTCACACTTGCCTTCCAGCCTGTGATTACCTGGGAGAGAGGATGGCCTCCCTATTTGGCATCACGTCGGCCAAATATCAGTACGCCATAGACGAGTACTACAGGATGAAGAAGGAGGTATGTGATGATGATAACCAATGGCTGTGCATGAATATCTATAGGGTGTAAAGGTACACGTACACGTATCCGTACCGAACCATTTCAGTACTGGACCTTAGGTTCAGTACAGCTGTGTACCGAACTAATACAACGGTATGTTAACCATTAACCACCGGGGGCTGTTTTTTTTTCCCACAATCTTATATAATTAATAAATGTTTTCGATTATTAATTTTAATATAGAATATGCATTGACAGGCACACTACATCACCCCTGAGTGGAACATGGAAAGTCAAACTTTCCCCCACTGTACCGAAAACCCAATTATTTTTTGTAGGGGGCCCCCAAATCAAAATTCTGCTTACCAATTGATGGACGTTTTCTCCCCGAAGTACCTTATTGTATGATGACACAGCATACATTTTTAGCATGGCATAGCAAGGTGGTTTTACTTATCATTTTAAAAAGGGTTGTATTTTGCACCACGATTTAGAATTTCTAGAAATACATAATTCAAAATAGCAGCACAAAACGAAACACTCGATGTATGGTTTGATGAATCAAACCACATTGGTATTGAAATAGGTTGCATTTCAAGCTACCATTTTGGAGAAAAAAAATCAACTGAGACTGCTTCAGGGACCACCTCTGTTTTGACTGAACAACTCTTATCGAACCCCTAACCATGGCAGTGTTGGTGCCATGCTGTACCTACTGAGCTAGACAGGACCACACACACAATTCCACCATTTCTCCCTTTATCAGAAGGAGGAGGAGAAGGAGGACAACCGCTTGTCGGAAGAGGCGGAGCGATACTTCGACCAGTTACAATCGCGGGAAGATCGGGACGAGCCAATCACAATGACGGACCACCCCGACGTCGCTGCCCCCCACCGCGACGTCATCTATCGGGTTGAGAACGAGAGTCGAGTCACTCCCACCGCCATCACAGTCCCCGCCATCGTCACAGCAACCTAACCGAACCCATAGACCCACACCTTCACATTTGTCTGTTTTGTTTTGACTTGTTAAAGGAGCAGTTCCTTGTTTCTCTAAGCACTGTTTGGTTTTGTGTACTAGGGCACAGCTTTAAAGGGGTGATTCAGCAGCACTGGAGGGGTAGGAGTGGTATATTAAACTGACTTTGTTTTCCGGGTGCCCCTCTGCAGTGGTCTACCAACGGATCTGTGAGGAGGAGGCTTAAATGTTCCCTGCGCCATGCCTCTGATGGAACCGGCCACTTTGTGCCTAAATCACCAACAAAGCTAACTCAGTGCCAGACCTAAGCCAATATTTACTTTAAAATATTTTCAAAAGACATTTGATGTACTTGATTCGATTAGGCCAGACAAAGAAACTTGAACATATCACTTGCCGGATGAGCTTGCACTTGTTTACACACAGTGAGGGTGTAAATACGTTTTTAATAATGTAAACAATAATTGAATGCAATGTAAACAACTTTTGGAGACGCCCGTCATCATTCCATCATTTGTCCTGTTACACAATAATCCAAATCAGTTTTGGGTCACAATAATACTGACCATTGAAACTGGCATCTAAATGCAAGGGCTACAGTGTATGAATGCCATCAAAACAGAATGGGGAAAGATTATGAACTACTATTTATGTGATCGATTCATTCAATGATTGTTTTGTTGATTAATCAGTGCATCTAAACGATTACATTTCAGGGTCTTTTTAGAGCATTTCTTTTCAACAATCTTAGTGCTTCTGAATGAAATTATTCTTCCTCTTTTGCATTTCTGTTAGACCAGACACATTGCGACATTTAACTGCCACCATTTAACTGCACTTTTTAATCCATTTATTTTTGTAATTGATTCAGCCGATAAATCGTGACACCCCTATTGACAAGCAGTCGGAACGGATGTCTCCAACAGCTGCTCGGAAATTACATAATGCTTACGTTGCGTATACTACTACTTTGCCTAGCCCGGGTCCATACAGTGTACTGTAATACAAAAGAAGCCTGTGATAGCTCAAGTCCATCTGTTAAAGGGGAACTATCACCCGAATAAATAAAAGAATGTCCTTGGCCTAAGGAAAGTTCAATCAGTATTTATGAACATGAACTACTCTCTCCCAAAGCCTAGAAACCACAGACATAAGACACAAACTTGTGATGTCATTAGGTATAATGTCTGGAACTGCTCAATAGACAATTGGGAGACCAGTTTTGTGGAGTCACAGCATTTTTGTTTGAGTGTTTATACCCAAATGAGCTTTATTCTGTCGTAGTGAAAGAGCCGCTTCAGACTCTATACCTGATGACATCACATATTTGACTAGTTGTTCATGTTTGCTAATATGTTTTGGACTGTCTCAGACCACAGGAGTAGCATGTACGAATTCTGAAATTGGGCGTAGTTGCCCTTCAAAGGTAGAATCTGTAATGCTGCCAAACAGCGACATCTAGGCCTCTAAGGAGTTCCTCTTGGTGTGCAGGGTGGATCTGAGTGGGTATAGGGTAGGTGTTTGTACTGTTGGCCACACCTCAGAGCCTGGCATGTGTGCCAGCAATAGGAACCCCTCCCGTATAAGCACTAAAATGTTATCCACACATCAAACCAAAACAAAGAAATGTAAACAAAGCGCAGTACCACTCTTTGGCCTAGAGGCCGCTGTTTGACGGCGTTACAGATTCAACCTTTTAATCACTAGTATGCCACTTGTCAGTTTAGTTGTTGTTTTGTACTAATTTCTATGAAGCTTGTAAAGCACTTAAGTGTCTTTTGTGAGAGCACCATGTAGCCTTACTGACATGCAAGTTCTCAAATCTTCTCTGGGCTGTGAAGTCTCTCACTGGGCCACTCTCACTCTCTTTTGTGACTGATTTAAAGTTTTGTTGAGAAAGAAAGGAAACCATGTTTTTTCTATTTGTCTTTACTTTTGTCTTTTTTGTGTTTTTTAAGTAGATGTGGTGTGGAAGTCTTATAATGGTGTAGGGAGTATTTCCTAGTTCTCTCTCTAGAGTCTGAAATTTTTTTATTTATGTTTACACTTGCCACAAGCTTACATTTAGATTTTATTTGAATAGTGTTTTTTATATGTATGCATTTATTTATTTCTCTGTACTGACTGAGCACTTTTGAAAATCGTTTTCTTTTTCAATTGTTTTTGTACGTAACACCTTAATGATGACTTATTAATAAACAACTCATGTATTGCTTTATCACAGCTTCACTTGTCTATTTCTTGGTCCGTCAAAACTAATAGAATTGGATAAAATGAGAATTAATACATTTTTGTGTCTGTAGGGGAGGATTCAGCCCTGTGGATCACCCACTTTTTCTGTGGACTGGAGAAGTAGCGGCACAGTTTAAGCGATCTGATTGGTTTTTTTTTTGTCCCCACGGTAACAAGAGAGTCCAGTGTCACTATGTGCCCAGAGCCGTCTGAGGTCAGCGACCGCTCCACAATGCAGCCATTCTGAGGTTGGGCTAGAGTGACCAACATAACTGACATACTGACCTCACTACTAGTAACCGACGATAACCGCAGTCACTGCTCTGTTGGTGATAGGCCATATGAGCTGAATTTACTGTATCTATATTTACTGTTTAGTTAGCTCCAATGTACATTCAGTAAATGTTTGATCATTTGGAATGAGCAAGTCATTTACTGAGTCTACAGTCTACACGGGCCTTTTACAGGTCGGGAACGAGGAACCATGTTAACTAAATCATGTGCTTTCACTTTGTGAAATTTAAACCTTAATTGGGCTGCATTTAAAATCAATCTACGATCATCACAAAATTACCTGATGTTAGCTAACTCCTAGAATTACATTTTTAGGAAATATTAATTAGTTTAATTTGTAGCCTTCAAAAGTATTCAGCAAAGGTGCAAAGAAATTGTAACTTGGTACTTCTTCTAGTTCTTGTCCAATTTGCTGCATCTCTGTATACGTTATAATTGACATGGGCCCTGATTTAAGGCATACAAAGGGATGCTGTGACATCACTCTTGTTTCTACTCGGTAGTCTGTATAGCCATCTGTTCTACTGCACGCTAGTTTGCAGTCATGCAGTGGTGCAATGATGACACCGCTCATTTCTGCCACTGTGTGCTCTGGTGAAGTCAATCTATATGCCACACAAGGATGGCCTTATCCAAGGTCCAGAACAGACCTCTCTCTGCCAGCTGGCACAGCCAGGCACCCACACAGGCCATGATTCACCGTGCAAATGAAAGAACACACTTCCAGACAGTCAGACAGGGCACATTCTCTGAAGACCAGTAGAATAGAGAGTTATTTTTTCTTTTATGTTACAGTAGGTCAGTATGAAATGTCAAAGACAGCTGTGATTTTGTTTAAGTGGAGATGTACTGGAAGCAAGTTGAGTCGAGGCCAAGCTAGTGTTTTTCCAAACTTGACAGAGAGGATTTTCTTTTTAAGTTGTGAGATTCACATACCAATTGTTGTCGACTCAATTGCAAATGAATTCCCTATATACACAGTAAATTTTACTCAAACTGAGTACATTTTACTCTGCGGAATTTACTGTGTATCTAGATATAGATCTGCTTTATGCCACATGTTAGATATACAAAGGAATTTAGGTTGGGTTTATTTGTAGCCTGCAAAATAATTTTGCAAAGGTGCAAAGTCATTCTAAATGGACACTTTTTCTAGTACTTGTCCAATTTGCTGCATCTCTGTGATATTTGGCAAGGGCCCTGGCTGTATGTTATGGTTTTGGTTGGTTGGTTAATCTTCAAACCATCTGCAGTGGTCCTTAATGAGTCGCAAAATGGGTCACAGGCCTGCTTCTGTTGTCTTTCCGCAAGACAAAAGTATGTACATTTGTTTTCATGAGCATGTGTCCCAGTGCGAAAACTTCTGAAATTGTGTCCTAGCCAGCTTGCAGAATTCCCCATTTATTTTTCAAACATTCAGCCAGTCCAAACAAATAAAACATACTGTGTACATCCACCAGAGGGTAGTATTGTATCATAATATGCAGGAACGTCAGGGTTACTAAAGGACAGTCGGTAGTCAAATGTAAACAATGTGCTGCACTCCACACTTGATTGATTGATTGATTGATTGATTGATTGATTGATTGATTGATTGATTGATTGATTGATTGATTGATTGAAAACCTTATTAACAGATTGCAGAATGGGTACAATACAGTACGGCTCAATACACACAATTGTTAAGGGGATGCAGACCAGAGAAAGACTGTTGTCTTGTTTACATCAGGGTCCCCCATTTTCAATTCATCATAAAAAGCATACAGAGAATCAGACAGACAGAGAGACATCTATACATGCATACAGAGAGATAGACTGACAGAGAGACATATATACATGCATACAGAGATAGACTGACAGAGAGACATCTATACATGCATACAGAGATAGACTGACAGAGAGACATATATACATGCATACAGAGATAGACTGACAGAGAGACATATATACATGCATACAGAGATAGACTGACAGAGAGACATCTATACATGCATACAGAGAGATAGACTGACAGAGAGACATATATTTATACATACATACAGAGATAGACTGACAGAGAGACATATATACATGCATACAGAGATAGACTGACAGAGAGACATATATACATGCATACAGATAGATAGACTGACAGAGAGACATCTATACATGCATACAGAGATAGACTGACAGAGAGACATATATACATGCATACAGAGAGATAGACTGACAGAGAGACATCTATACATGTGTAGCAGGGTGGATTATCCCTGCTTTGTGGGAACGGTTGCTGGCAGTCACAAGGTAGCTGGACGCAGTAGAGCTCCGTCTGACTGCACCCTCGTCTTTGGGCCTGGAGCGTCAAACTGGGGCCCGGTAGTGGGAGTGAATGGGGCCCGGGATTTACCAACCTGGTTTGGTACTCTGGTCTTCCTCGCCTCTCCGGGGCGGTCAGCAGTACTCCCCAACTCGCTCTCACTTCCCTGAATACCTCCGTTAACCCTTCCACACCTAGTGACTGATATGCCTAAATAGATTTGTTCCTCCCGCAAGCAGTACCCTCCCTCGACGACCACTAGAGACCTTAATGACTGGAAGGAGAAAGGGTTAAATAATAATAATATTACCCGCATCAAAAAGGGTTAGGGTTAGACTCAAAAATGGACACGCACACACACAATTCCCGTCTTAGTTAGTTTAGTGTTACTTATACTGGGCAGTGACAAGTATTACTGGCAGTGAGTCAAATGGCATATACTATCATTATTCCTAATTACTAATAATTATAATAATAACACAATTATAACACTTATACAATAATACCTTCCTCTAAGGCTTTACATATTACGGCAGCATTAATGTACCCCAGGAAGAAACAGCTTTAATGAGACGGGAAATTAAGAGGCATGACCATACACGTTATTACACTCAGAAATGAAAAGGTGGGCCCACTTTACCAAAACAAAAGTCCTATACTAATGCCGGCATGTAATGTTTATGGGGTACCCCTATGAACTGTAGTTAGCAACGTTAGCTTCACCCGTAGGCCGCATCACACTGTGTACTGTGCAATAAGATCCTGAGCATCGAAGCTCTATTGTACTCAACCAAGATGGCAGCCTCGCCGCACCACCACTGTCCGGGTAGCAAGATGGCGTCGAACGCTCTCGTCACGGGCGCTAGCAAGCGGGGCTGGAGCAGAGGGAGCAGTAGCGGGCTGAGAGCGCGTGCTGGGTGATGGCGACCTCTGCTGGTCGGGACGAACTCCCGTGCTGGGCTGAAGACAGCCGGTGCAGAGCAGATGTCGAACGCCGGCGAAGACTGGTTGTTGACGGCCGGCGCTGGGTCGACGCGCGACAATACTCTGGCCCTACCTTAACTGAAGCTACTCTGTGGGTCCCAGACAGCCCTCCTGCTATTCGGTTATACTGTTAACGCAACGTGGCTGGCTACACCACCGGTCTCTTCAGCGCCTCGCGCCCGGTGTATACTGGAGTCAATATAGCCGTTAGCAGCATGCTAATACACCGCACACACTGCTACTATAACACGTTATCTATGGACGTTAGTCCTTGGGTTCGGTTTCTCTTACTCACACACTATCAAGGATACTTCTAGGATAACCTGTCCCTAGCAAGTATGTCTCGTCACCCGTTGCTCGCTCCGGCGGGGCTCTCTGGCTTCACTTCTTCAACAGGGCTATTCCAAAGCACCTCCCGTTGTAGCTGCGACCGCTCACGGCTACATCCAACGCCGAAGAGAGCTTCCGGTTCCCCTCACCTCCAGGTGATACCCTCTTCCTCGTTGCTTGCTTCTCTCTCTCGTGCGCTCCGCCTGCCACCTGCCGCCCCCTGCTGGAACCGCCACCTAGCCCCACAGGAAGAGAACTGGATGGATTGAATATGATTCAGCTTACTGTTTATAATCCATATTCCAGCCGTTGAGAGAAGGAGAAACTCGTGTCATTGTTCGAGAGAATATCAATGGAAACTAGTCAACATGTCTTTGTGCACAAAGGGGAGATAAAAGGCAAGTCAGCACTTCTGAATAATAGCCACATATTCATGGTGCTACATTTCCCCCCACTTTGAACTTGCTAAGTCCTCTGCAAGTTAACTCAATGAAACACCAACCAACGCATGCATGAAAACGGTCCTGAGACCAACAGTTTCACACATAGATCGACAATCACACATTATGCCAACAGTTTCACACACTCCTTCATGAATTGTAAACACTGTTCAACAAACACACTCTTCAGCCTGTAGTCCTGGCGATACCGAGCAGGTAGCCAACCTCTGGTGCTCCTCTGGGGCCGGGTTGGTTCGACTCCCCCCCCGTCCGACTCCGCGTCAGATCCTTCAGTGCCTGTTGGCGGGTCATTGACTACGGCCTCGCCCTCTGGGGCCATCGGTTGGCCGCCAGTGGCCCCCTCTTCGCCCCTTGTCTTTGCCGTCCTCTCCCGAGGGGTCCGACTCCACCTCTCCTCCCTCGTCCGGCGCGACTTCAGCGACGACCCGAGGGGCCCGGGTGGGTTACACGCCTTGGGACCTGGTTCCCGAGGACGATAGCCGGCGGGCTCTGCGTCTGTCCCAGACGAGCTCCGCGAGCGCGTAAGAGCCCTCCGGCGGACCCGCGCGCGCCCTTCCCAATCGGAAGTTAGGAAGGAACGGGGCTTACGCTGGTCTCGATATACAGTCCTCTCCGGGCCCCCTTCTTCAGGCCGGACAACGAACACCGGTGTCTCCTCGTGGCTCGGTGTAACCCCCGGATAGGGCGTAGGTTCCCCCCTGGACTTTCGGTCGTGGATCCGCTTCGCTGTGGCTCCCGCGGCCTCCGCAGCAGCCTTCCGTCGCTCCTTCCCCGTAGGTACAGCCTCTGGTTCTGACCGCATCGGGATGCGCGGCCGGGCGCCAGCGCTTCCGTCGGGCCGGCCGCAGTGGTATCGAATCCTACCAATACTACGGCACGCTACCACACCTCCCCCTCAGACCATGGTCTGGCGGTCGCCAGGTCGGACAACCCGCCTGCTGCTGTGTGGGTGGCGTCCTGTACTTGTGGGGGAGGAACCTCACCGCCCGGTGCTTCCGTCTGGCGTGGTTTTCCCATTGCGCGGGGGCACTCGTGGCCGATATGGCCGGGCTGTTGACAGGTGTAGCAGATCAGTCTCCCATCCTCGCTCCGGCGGGGTAGTCTGCGCGGGGTAGAGGGCACGTCTCCCCTCCGTCGGCTTCCGGCGAAGCCTCTCTGGGGCGTGTCTCGCTCCTGTCGAAACGCCTGGAAGAGCTGCTCCAGGCGCGCGCCCAACTGTTCCTGGCCGGCGAAGAGCTGTCGGATGGACTCCTGGAGTGCGGCTATGTCCAGAGGTGGCTCGCGTCTCTCCACGGCGACGCTGTGTATCCTGCCCCGGGCGGCACCCCTCGCGGGGGGCAGGACCACCTCCTCTTCGGACCAGTCGATCGCCGCCAGCATCACTTGGGGGAACGTCCGCGTCCTGTCCTCCCTCACATACCTCCGCACCTCCCGTCTCAGCATCTGGTCCCTCAGGCCGAGCACGAACTGCTCCTGCAGCCGGCCGGCAGGACCGGGGACCTGCCCGGGGTCTCTTTCCTGAAGGCGTCGCATCCGCTCTTGCAGGTCATATGCAAACTCCCGTATGCTCTCCCCATCAGCTTGTCGGCGGTCGAGGAACTCTCCCAGGTGAACACTGACTGGGGTCTTGTCCCCGTACGTCTCCTGTAGCAATCGGAACATGTCGTCCGGCTCTGGGGCGGTCCCTTCCATCACGAAGCGCACCGTCCGTTTAGCCTCGCCTTTTAGATGCTGTTGTACGAACCCCGCCTGTTCGTCGCCGGACACTCTGCTGATCCGGAAATGCGCTTTCATGTCCCGGATCCAGTCCTCCACCGGTGGCTCTCCTCTCTCTTTTCCCCCTCCGAACTCGCTGCACTTTCGGTCCCGTTGGACGTACACGGTGGAGGGGCCGGTGCGGGGTTCGCGGCCGTCCCGGTCGAGAGCGGCTTGGGTCTTTTCCAGGGCCAGCGCCTGTCGGTCCAGGAGGCCGGCTTGTGTGTGGGCTCTGTTCGCCAGGGCCTTCACCTGTGCGGTCAATTCCTCCATGGTTTTGGCCTCCTCCTTCTTTACCTCGGTGGCGGCGTCCTGGCCGTCTCGTTGCTCCTTTAGGGCCGTCTGAGTGTAGCGCTTCTCTTGGAGTGCCTGTTTGGTCAACTCCTTCATCGCTTCGGCTTGCTGCTTTAGTAGTGCCGCCTGAGTCCGACACTCCTCCTGCAGCTCCTCAAACTTTGCCGCCATCTCCTGCGCGGCGTGGGTCTCCTCTTTGGACATCGTGGGTCTCTTTACGGGTCCCGGTCAAGGGAGTAAGTTAGGATGTTGATCCTGTTCGTGACGCCAAATGTAGCAGGGTGGATTATCCCTCCTTTGGGGGAACGGTTGCTGGCAGTCACAAGGTAGCTGGACGCAGTAGAGCTCCGTCTGACTGCACCCTCGTCTTTGGGCCTGGAGCGTCAAACTGGGGCCCGGTAGTGGGAGTGAATGGGGCCCAGGATTTACCAACCTGGTTTGGTACTCTGGTCTTCCTCGCCTCTCCGGGGCGGTCAGCAGTACTCCCCAACTCGCTCTCACTTCCCTGAATACCTCCGTTAACCCTCCCACACCTAGTGACTGATATGCCTAAATAGATTCGTTCCTCCCGCAAGCAGTACCCTCCCTCGACGACCACTAGAGACCTTAATGACTGGAAGGAGAAAGGGTTAAATAATAATAATATTACCCGCATTAAAAAGGGTTAGGGTTAGACTAAAAAATGGCCGCGCACACACACAATTCCCGTCTTAGTTCGTTTAGTGTTACTTATACTGGGCAGTGACAAGTATTACTGGCAGTGAGTCAAATGGCATATACTATCATTATTCCTAATTACTAATAATTATAATAATAACACATATAACACTTATACAATAATACCTTCCTCTAAGGCTTTACATATTACGGCAGCATTAATGTACCCCAGGAAGAAACAGCTTTAACGAGACGGGAAATTAAGAGGCATGACCATACACATTATTACACTCAAAAGAAATGAAAAGGTGGGCCCACTTTACCAAAACAAAAGTCCTATACTAATGCCGGCATGTAATGTTTATGGGGTACCCCTATGAACTGTAGTTAGCAACGTTAGCTTCACCCGTAGGCCGCATCACACTGTGTACTGTGCAATAAGATCCTGAGCATCGAAGCTCTATTGTACTCAACCAAGATGGCGGCCTCGCCGCGGCACCACTGTCCGGGTAGCAAGATGGCGTTGAACGCTCTCGTCACGGGCGCTAGCAAGCGGGGCTGGAGCAGAGGGAGCAGTAGCGGGCTGAGAGCGCATGCTGGGTGATGGCGACCTCTGCTGGTCGGGACGAACTCCCGTGCTGGGCTGAAGACAGCCGGTGCAGAGCAGATGTCGAACGCCGGCGAAGACTGGTTGTTGACGGCCGGCGCTGGGTCGACGCGCGACAATACTCTGGCCCTACCTTAACTGAAGCTACTCTGTGGGTCCCAGACAGCCATCCTGCTATTCGGTTATACTGTTAACGCAACGTGGCTGGCTACACCACCGGTCTCTTCAGCGCCTCGCGCCCGGTGTATACTGGAGTCAATATAGCCGTTAGCAGCATGCTAATACACCGCACACACTGCTACTATAACACGTTATCTATGGACGTTAGTCCTTGGGTTCGGTTTCTCTTACTCACACACTATCACGGATACTTCTAGGATAACCCGTCCCTAGCAAGTATGTCTCGTCACCCGTCGCTCGCTCCGGCGGGGCTCTCTGGCTTCACTTCTTCAACGGGGCTATTCCAAAGCACCTCCCGTTGTAGCTGCGACCGTTCACGGCTACATCCAACGCCGAAGAGAGCTTCCGGTTCCCCTCACCTCCAGGTGATTCCCTCTTCCTCGTTGCTTGCTTCTCTCTCTCGTGCGCTCCGCCTGCCACCTGCCGCCCCCTGCTGGAACCGCCACCTAGCCCCACAGGAAGAGAACTGGATGGATTGAATATGATTCAGCTTACTATTTATAATCCATATTCCAGCCGGTGAGAGAAGGAGAAACTTGTGTCATTGTTCGAGAGAATATCAATGGAAACTAGTCAACATGTCTTTGTGCACAAAGGGGAGATAAAAGGCAAGTCAGCACTTCTGAATAGAGCTGCCGCGATTACCGCATTACCGCGGTATCGCTGTTAC